>NC_068432.1:2670000-2855000 GCF_023373465.1 Oncorhynchus keta | reverse complement strand
CAAATCATTATAATAACGACAAAAAAATGGTGTTAAAAAAAAATCTATGAAAACCCACTCCCTTGACTTCCTTCATAGAATGACATATATTAATCAATGCTTTTATCCCTGTCTTGTAAAAACAAAGTATTGAGACATGACAAGTAAGTCATTAAAGGAATAAACAAATAAATAAATAATGGATAAATGGCACACTCCCCCTCCTGAGCCAGACATCCTGCTGACTTTATTGGGTGACCATAAAATACATGGTCTGGTCCTGGATTAGGTTAATTATTTCCTTGTGTTAATTTTACCCTACAATCTTCTCTCTCTCTCTCTCTCTCTCTCTCTCTCTCTCTCTCTCTCTCCCTCTCTCTCTCCCTCTCTCTCTCTCTCTCTCCCTCTATCCCCCCTCTCTTTCTCTCTTACCACCTTTTCTCTATATTCACCTCTTTCTTTTATCAATCGCTCTCTTCCTCTCCATATCTCTTTCTCTCTCCCTCCCATTCTCTCCACCTCTCCCATGCTCCGCCCCCCCCCTCTCTCTCTCAGAGATTAAGGGTCATGTTGCCTTTTACAGTCTCTCACTGTGCTCCAGTCTGATAAATGCAGTGAGGCGTAGAGTGCAGGCTCAGCGGCGGCTCGGCTCCAGGAATCAGTGCCACTTTTCCAGTGCCAATAAATTTGGGAATTAGCTAGTGTGAAGGAAGTATGATCCATTAAGTGCTAAGTGATGCTGTCTCCCCCTCCTCCTCTCCCTCTCTGCCTCCTTTCCTTCCTCATCCTCCCCTCTGCATACTCCTCCCCCAACCCTCCTAATTTTAATTATCCCCATCCCCCTCTTCCTCCTCCTCTTCCTCCAACATTGTTGGATAGGCAGTGCTGAAATGTTTGTCCATTTGAAATCTGTTTAATGGATCTAGTCTGGAGACTTTACATTATGACAGTGAATTATTTGGGCTTACTTGTCAATTGAATTGTCACTCCATCAGCTAAAATGAGGTTTCTTTCTGATTGCCACACCACCTTCAAAACATGTTCCGATCCTCATCCCCAGGAAGAGAGAGACGGGCCCTTGGTGTTTATCAGACCCACTCATGTACAAATGGCTTTAATGACTGAACAATGGCTTGACTCCAATCTGCCCTGCATGACCTCCTGGCTTTGATTTTTCCCAAATCCATTTCATATTTGACCTCTGCCCCAAAACAAACATCGTGATTTGAACTCTGGAATTCTGAACATCATTCTGCTGCATGTAAAATAAGACAAATTACAGGTACCAGATTCTGACTGTGGAAATTATTCATTAACAAACTTGAGTTTTATGCTCATATTTTTCTCATATAAACTGTGGGAGAGAGGGATTGCCAGAGGAGACGTCTTGGCTCTGCTTGTGTTCCCACTGAAAGGATTGAATGGCGCAAAGAGGAGATGACCTGTTTGGACAGAGCTCCAGTGTTTTCTCCCCCCCCCCTCTCTCTTTCTGTCCTTCTGTAGCAGAAACAGTGTAAAGTTAAAAAGGGAATAGTAAAATGACTCAATGAAACATCTCTTGGTGTGTGTTGGCTACATGGTGTTTATGCCTAGTGAGGGAGGCCTGTTCTGCTCTCTTCAGCTCTGCTCTGTGCTGTGCTGGTCTGACCGTGTTTGCTCTGGTTCAGAACCTGCTCAGGCCTCCTCTGGGACCACAGCCATGTGCTTTGGAGGCCCTCAATAAGGAAACCACACAAGAGAGCATTGCAGGGGGGAGAATGTTCCTGAAAAAGCCCTGCTGCTCCCAGCCAGGACACCAGTGAGAAAACCAAACTGGATGTGGTGAAAATGTCAAATTACTAAAGGAAACTAAAGGGAAACCTCAGGCGAGTGAAAAAAAGACGAACGTGTTTGTGTTTTACAACATGCTGTTCAAAGCAGTGGAGGAGAAGTAAGCAAGAGGGGATGAGAGAGGAGGAGATACACTGAAGTGGGGGAAAATAACATTGAACACAAACAAAAATGGACTAGGAGCTTGTGTCTTCATGCCATGTTAAATACAGTGTTTCAGTAGTACTGAGGAAGGGTTAAAAGTGTCTGGTGTTTGCTGCATGTGTTTGAAGAAAACAGTGTCTGCCTCTGCACTGGGCTGGCTCCACAAAGGCTCCATTCCCAGCAGTTATGGAGGACAGAGACCGCTAACAGCTTCCTCCTCACTTCATAACAAACAGTGCGAGGCCAGGCCCCCGAGGCTTCCTGTGTCCCACACACAGCCCACAAATAAACACAATCACGTTAATTTACCTCTAGCCTCAACCCCCCCTCCCCCAACCCCTCGCTCCACTCCGCTGCACGGAAAATAACTAAAATTGCTCAAACTATTTATTTTTTTCTCTCATTAGAAGGGAGATTCTCCATGTCCCCGTGTTTCATGCAGCTGCCAAGGCTGCAAATGTCTGCTAATTGGATCAGAGAAGTAGAGTTTCATTCTTCTTACAAGGTAATCAAGAACACAAAGATAAAGAAAACACTGTGCAGGTTCTTCATCCATATCTTCACTTCATAAACATTTGTTCACTTTCCTCTATAGGGAACAGAGCGGTAACTTGAGCTACCCTTGTTTCTGGGAAACCATACACAAAAGGAATCATTTCACCAAATATTTAGGAAGATGTCATCCTGTAATGGAGTCAGTCAAGGAAGAAACCACATGGAAAAAGTGGTATGCAAGTTAAGTCCAAAAAATGATTTTCATCAAGTCAAATGAATGTATTGTGTTAGAGGTTTCATGATGCTTGTATCTAAACCAAAGTAGATCATTTTAAGATTGTTCTATACATCAGTTGGGGTGTCTATAAGCTTCAATAATGATGTCCGAAACCTAGCATGAAAGTGCATCCTTGTAGATGTGTGGGTTAATATTGTCAAAATGTTTGCCTTGGGGTAAAATGAGCCAATGGCCATGGGGTAAATTGAGCCAATGGCCATGGATAAGTTGAGCCAATAGCAAGTGTCTTCTTCCCAAGTGTATTGCAGGGCATTATCGCTGGAATATGAGGTAAAATGTGGCCTATGTTAAAAAAAAAAAAGTACGAAGTGTTTTTTTAGGTGTTACGCCTATGTTTAAAATATATTTAAAATGATTAAAAGACAAAAAAGCGATTGTGTTTGGGAAATATAGATAGGCGTGGTTTTAAAAAGGTAGTGGCAATATTTCAATCAGTACAGAAATGTCTAGGCGGCTTAATTTACCCTTTCCCTTGGCTCAACTTACCCCATACGTAAACATAGACAGTATGTACATAGTAAGTCGTGCCAAGAGACTACATTTTTGAACAAGCTATGTTTTCAAAACTGTAATGTTTGGCATTAGTTCTGATTAATTCCAGTTACACACAACATGCTGAAACATATGTAAATATCTTGGTTAGAGAGAATACTATATTTTCCTTGACAGAGTGATGCTGAACGTAAAAAATGTCTCAACTTACCCCACTCTCCCCTATGACCAATGGAAAGGCTGGAATTGAAACATAGCAAGTGATAAATCACATCCTGCATCGGTAAGGATACAAGTCCCATTTAAGTGATTTAATAAATTGGACAATTTTTTATTTTACCTTTATTTAATTAGGAAAGTCAATTAAGAACAAATTCTCATTTTCAATGACGGCCTAGGAACTGCCTGTTCAGGGGCAGAACGGCAGATTTGTACATTGTCAGCTCGGGATTTGAACTTGCAACCTTTCGGTTACTAGTCCAACACTCTAACCACTAGGATACCCTGCCGCCCCAACAATGTTTACTCGGTCAAACATAACGAGTGCAAACTTTTTCACACATTTCCTTTATCGTACAAACACAGCCGTTGAGACTGGCGTAAGGTAATGTATTCTAATCCAATAGGTTGTACTGACTGAGCCATAGACTCGATCAAAGAGAGCCCTCAGTGTGCAATAACAGCAAATAAGATTCAATGGGTTAATCAGTCACTGGTGCCATATTCAGGAGGAATTTGGCTGCCATGCGGTTGGCTCTAGAGGCTCTAATGTGGTGGACGGACAAGTCTGAAAACTCTGCAGGGAATCACTGCAGATAGCTAGCAAGAGCACAGAGGGAAAGAGAGAACAGCTCGAGCCATACTGCCATTATCATTCAGCACATCAAGGTTTTACTTAATGACTATGATATGTGGTTGTCTTACCTACCTTATTTTAATGCACTGACTGTGAGTCGATCTGGAAAAGAGTGTCTGCTCAATGTGCCCCACAAGACCGTGAGGAGCTAACGCGAGTCTTAGGCAAATGATGCATCACGCGAGCGAGTTTCCCTGAACCACCTCTGTTACATGGACCAGATCCAGTCTGACGCAGGGAAAGTAGAGTAGTGCACACTCCAGAGAGGGGGCCAGAAGTCCTACACAGCTATGACTGTTCATTTTTCATCCCGCACGCTACCACAACGAACCATTACTTACCCTGTGCTCTTGTGTTCACACTGCGTTGTACTGTGTTCATAATTGAATTACACCTCCTCTCTCCCGTCAGAGAGCTCAAGCCAAGTCCTTGATGTAAAACAAAACCGCATACGGCCACATCAGCACACATAAATAATATCTGCTCCATGAGGCACTATGGTTTCATACAGAAAAGAAAAACTGCGGATGTACTGTACACTCGCATATAAATCAGCCTCAACTTTCCACAAACTCCAATGAACTATGCAATACTTTCTAGACATTATTTAGCCAACCGTGGTTGACCGCCAACCCGAGTAGGCCAATGTAGACATTAAACGCCTTCATCATTGAGAGAGAGAGAGAGAGAGAGAGAACATGACCAGCACTAGCTTATTGGCTAAACTGCGCATTTGTGTTGGCATGGCGTGCATCACCTTCAACCAGCGTGGATCGTCTTTTTGGAGACGATTTTATTGACGATAGAAGACGAGACAGTGCATGTGAGCTAAGCTATGTACATACTGTCTATGTTTACCCTTATAGATGCATGTGAGCCTTCCCAGAGCCACCCCTCCCTTCCCCCCTTCCCCACCATCCCGACCCCCTCCTCTTCTTCCCTGGGTCGGATGAAAGACAGAGGCACCGGTTTAGGAAACCTAGTAGGCGCATAATTAGCAGACAGGATCAAGCGCTGCTTACAATCCCTCCCCCGATTAGCAATCACATTGTATACACCTCCGCTAATTAAACCAATCATCTGGCATGTCCATGTAACGTTCACTTCCTTGTTTCCGTTTGCTATTCATTTCCAGCAGAACCTCATCTGGGTGCCATTTGAGCAGGCAGGGGGAGAGTAATACCCAGTGTCACCCAGCTCAGGGGGGAAAGGAAAGAGAGAGATGCTAATAATAATTTGTTCGGGGGACTCTCTTTCTCCACCTCTCTCTCTCTCTCTCCCTCTCCCTCTCTCTCACTCTCTCCCTCTCCCTCTGTCTCTCTCTTTCCCTCCACCTCTCTCCAGCTCTCTCTCTCTCTCTCTCTCTCTCTCTCTCTCTCTCTCTCTCTCTCTCTCTCTCTCTCTCTCTCTCTCTCTCTCTCTCTCTCTCTCTCTCTCTCTCTCTCTCTCTCTCTCTCTCTCTCTCTCTCTCTCTCTCTCAAAGCTGATTGACAGACATTGTTCTGTTTGCAGGAAAGGCTGCGCACCGTATTGAAAAATGTGGTGATATACAGGTGCTGCAATAGGGATATGGGACCTATTGGACCTCCTGCATGTGTTTGGCCTTTGCCTCAACTTCATGCACTGTTATGGGAGGACTATTATGAATGGAATATACCATAAAGCCAAGGACAGAGAAAAGTTAGTCCCTCAGAGTATACCCTTACAAAAAAAAAACTTTAAAACAAAAACACATGGTTTTTGGACACGCGTGAACATACCACGTGAGAAATCGATTGGGTTTAATTCCAGAACGCGATAAACGTCCATTTTTCACATTTGCATAAAAATAAAAATACATCTTAAACAAACGTTCATGGGTCCCTTTCGATGTGTATGAATTGTGGCTGTTCTCATACTTTCAAACATTTACTTGACTTCGTCTGGGGCCGCACAACACCAGTGCCAATATATCCTCCAAATACGGACTTCTCGGGCATTATCACTTAATTATTCCCAAATACATTTATAACTGTAACTTTAGTGTTCGTTTCCTTACATTTTGCATCATTACATAGTTTACCTTTCGTTCCTCACTGACGTTTGTGTGGTTGTTCCTGAGGATCGCTAGCAATGGTGGATCATATTAGGCTAACGTATTACAAGTTGTGCAATAATTTGGGACATGTAGCCTATTTGAATCATTATGGAAGGCAGACCATAACAGAGCCGTTTAAACCTGGAGAATGGCACACAGTTGACGAGGACTGGACCGTTGTCGTCGCAGTTCCATGATTAGTGAGGATTATTAGGGTCGATTTATAGGACTGCTGTTCAACCCCTATTGTACACTTTTCACCTTCCAATATTTAATGGACTGAACAATTGAATATGCCAACTTTCAGGATGAATCAAACCACTGTATTTTTGATTCACCAATATATTTAGTGCGTAAAGGCTCCACAAACCTGTAGGGCCTTAATACTTTCCTAACCCTAAATAATATACGCGATCAGAGTATTTTTTAATCTACCAAATTTTAAATGATTGGAGTTATTGTCTTACTGAAAAATCAGTAAGACAGAGGCAGAGGCAACCAGGGCTAAAATGTCCTGGTACTGGGTAAAGTTCACAATGCCATTGATCTTAACAAGGGACCCGAAAACATCAAAGATCCACCACCATACTTTACCGTTTAGTATGAAGTACTTTTCTGCCGACCATAGCTTCCGGTTCCAATCCAAGTGCCAATGCCGTTTAGCAAACTCCAGGCGGTGCTATGGTCAGATGACATGAAAATAGAGCTCTTTGGTGGGTTTGGCATTGAAACAATGAAATATGTGCAGAAAAGTTCCTCATACGTATGGTAAGATATGGTGGTGGATCTATGATGTTATGGGGCTATTTTGTTCCACTGGTCTTGGGGCCCTTGTTAAGGTCAATAGCATCATTCATTTGACCAAGTACTAGGACATTTTAGACAAAAATCTGGTTGCCTCTGCCAGGAAGCTGACACTTGGCAGCAAGTGGATCTTCCGGCAAGACAATAACCCCAAGCACGAATCAAAATCCACAGAGAAATTGTTACTCGACCACAAAATCTAAATTTCGCAATGGCCATCTCAGTCTCCGGACTTGAACCCCATTGGAAACCTGTGGTTTGAATTGAAGAGGGCAGTCCATAAGCGTAGACAAAGGATATCAAGGATCTGGAAAGATTCTGTATGGAGGAATGGTCTAAGATCATTGTGACCTGCCTACTTTTGCCCGTAACAAAAAAAAATCCTGTCTAAAATTTGAGCAGGCTCTCCGTGTGTGTGTGTGTTTGTGTGTGTGCGTTTGTGCGTTTGTTTGTGTGTGAATGTGGAGGTGCGAGGGGGGTTATGAAACCTTAAACATGAACTCCAGTGAGAGGCAGACCTTGGCTGAGTGAAAATTCATTCATGCATTATTAGGAGCCGCTGCTCAAGAAGAAGTAATTTTACCACCACTTCAAAACTAGACCCAGTGGCCAGAAATCAATTCCCTGGGCTGCTTCCACCCAGTGGCATCTATGAATCCAAACAAAGGCCAGAGGGCCAGAGACAGAGAGATATAGTGGTCAGTGCTGCGGCTCCACACTCTCTGCCAGTCACTCAGACCATAAGCTCTCCCTCACGCCAGCCCAGGGCACCATCCTATTGGACAAACTGTGTGGGGTACACCACCAACCATTCACTCGACCAGAGATCAGCCTTTACTATGCTATAAAGGAAGGGTTTCAGGCCAAATATGAGGGACCCTGGGAACAACAGTCAGTCATTGTGCAAGGGCTGTGGAGGGGTTTATACATGAGGACTGTAAGGATGGCTTGCTGTGGGGCTGCCAGAGCAGGCAGGCAGGGGCAGCCATTGTGAGGCCTGGACAGAGGTACCTTTGTCTGGGGCACCGTCGCCTAGCAGGTGCTGTCTTACCCACTCTCCTCTCGCTGTGGGGAGCTCCTGTATCCAGCCCCCGGGGGCAGGAAAGAACCTTGCGGGTGGGCGGATGAGAGCCCCCTCTCTCCCAGCTGGCCCCCCTCCTCTCCCATGGTATAGAGAGAGATGGAGGGAGAGAGAGCGATGGAGAAATTATACAGAAAGATGGAGAGAGTATGATACAGAATAGAGGAGAGAAAGAGAGAGATGCGCTCTGATCGTCAAACGGGAAGGGCATTATTGATCATCTCTCTCTCACAAATTAAGGAAATCCTCAAGCACATGAACTGGACTTTATTAAACCGACCCCCTCTCCTCTCTCTGCACCCTAATACCAGGAGAGGAAAAGAAGAAGGGGAGGAGGGAGGGATGGGAATGCGGAGTGTGGGTTATTGAAGAGAGAGAGAGAGAGAGAGAGAGAGAGAGAGAGAGAGAGAGAGAGAGAGAGAGAGAGAGAGAGAGGGAGAGAGAGAGAGAGAGAGAGAGAGAGGGCGAGAGAGCGGAGGATGGGCTAAGAGGTTAAGATGGATCAGGGGAGGGGTGATTAGAGGAAAGAAGAGAGAGAGAGAGACACAGGAAAAAAGAATGTGAGAAAAGAGTAAGGGAGAGATTAACACACTAATCCAATATCCGATGCTCCTGGACGACAGGGCGGGCGCTGAAGGATGTGTCTCGTAAGCATTTCATCGTGACACACCACATCCTACGCTAGGAGCCGCAGGAGCAGCAGCCTAGGCCAGGGAAGCACGCTGCCAGCCCGCCCTTCGGCCAGCTCCAGACCAGGCCACCGCTCGCTCATACGCAACACACACCACCTACCCTACCCCACTCACATCCTGGATTTACAAACCTCTCTGTGTTCTCTGGAAACCAACCACTCTCTCTCTCTCTGAGGCATGGTCACTCCCATCCTCAAACAGGGCTGGGGGTATTTTTCAACATTATATGTTATGAGACTTAAGGAAGATTTGTCCTCATGGACCTAGTTACTGTACCCTAAATGGCACCCTATTCACTTTATAGTGCACTACTTTTGACCAGGACCCATAGGGCTCTTTGTATCCCTTACAAAAAAAAAAGTTTTCACATGTGAAATGGCTGTATTCGCATGTTGAGCTTGAATTTCACATGTATTACAATTTGAATTCATATGAATTCAACGCCACCTTTTCATGTTAGGAGAATAACATGGTTTCACCTCAAATGTGAATTGTAGTTTCAACTTGTGAAAGATGTTTACACGTGAAAATCACATTTGCATTTGGGTCATTCCACCAATTCGGTGCCATTTAAGAAATGTATCTTGGTAAAAGAAAACTTTGGATTTAGCTTAATTGTAATATCTGTAACAAAGAGCACGTGTTAAACTTCATTAAAAAAAAAAACGAATTTCCTTATCTCAAGAGATGAAATAAAAACAAATACTATAGTAAGTGCCTATTAAGTGCCAAATAAAGTAAGGGTTGACCGTAACAGGGTGGATGATTTCATCTTAAATCAGCCAGAAACACTCTTTGTTGTGTGCAACAGGGAGTGGCAATTGAAAAACAAAACAAAACAATCTATGGATAACAGGGTTGACGTGTTATGCTCGATCCGCTCAGTTTTCAACCACAAAACGCCAGAAAATTGCCAAAAAGAGAAGAACCAGCTCACCTGCTTTTCCACTATGATTTGACTATTAGATGTTCAATGTATCTTTTGAAAAAATATTATTCAATAAATATTTGTTTTAAATGAGGGACAGACGTAAATGAATCACTGATCACATGAAATAAATAATCATCTTCAGAAATGACTTTGTCAAGGCAACAAAATAACTATGGCTTTACAATGATGGTGAAAACATTGAGTAGTTTAGGGGTTACGTGGGTTGAAAGGTCCTAGAAGTGACACAGGGTTGACACAGGGTCGACACCGGGTTGACACAGGGTTGACGCCGGGTTGACACAGGGTTGACACAGGGTTGACACCGGGTTGACACAGGGTTGACACAGGATTGACACCGGGTTGACACGGTTGACACAGGGTTGACACAGGGTTGACACCGGTTGACACAGGGTTGACACAGGGTTGACACCGGGTTGACACAGGGTTGACACAGGGTTGACACAGGGTTGACACCGGGTTGACACCGGGTTGACACAGGGTTGACACAGGGTTGACACAGGTTGACACAGGGTTGACACGGGTTGACACCGGGTTGACACAGGGTTGACACCGGGTTGACACAGGGTTGACACCGGGTTGACACCGGGTTGACACAGGGTTGACACAGGGTTGACACAGGGTTGACACAGGTTGACACAGGGTTGACACAGGGTTGACACAGGATTGACACCGGGTTGACAGGGTTGACACAGGATTGACACAGGGTTGACACGGTTGACACAGGGTTGACACAGGGTTGACACCGGGTTGACACAGGGTTGACACAGGATTGACACAGGGTTGACACGGTTGACACAGGGTTGACACAGGGTTGACACAGGGTTGACACCGGGTTGACACAGGGTTGACACAGGATTGACACAGGGTTAACACGGTTGACACAGGGTTGACACAGGGTTGACACAGGCACATGTGAAAATGCTGAATTTTGCCACTTTAGTAAGTCTTTATTCCTATTAAAACTCTGATTTATTGAATTCTCCATGTCATCTAAAGTGCCTTCAAAAAGTATTCACACCTCTTGACCTGATCCACATGTTGTTGTGTTACAGACAGAGTGAAACATGTATTAAATTGGGATTTTTGGGGGGTCACTGGCTAACACCTCAATGTCAAAGTGGGATTTCACCATGATACCAATGGTGACTTTAAAACAGTTACATAGTTTAATGGCTGTTACAACATTGTTGTTACTCCACAATACTAACCTAATTGACAGAGTGAAAAGAGAGAAACCTATACAGAATACAAATATTCCAAAACATTCATTCCATTTGCAACAAGGCACTAATGTAATACTGCAAAAATATTTGGCAAAGCCATTAACTTTTTTTCACTGAATACAAAGTGTTATGTTTGCGGCAAATCCAATACAACATGTTTCTGCGTACCACTCTCCATATTGTCAAGCATAGTGGTGTCTGCATCATGTTATGGGTATGCTTTTAATGGTTAAGGACTGGGGAATTTTTCAAGGATAAAAAAGAAACGCAATAGAGCTAAGCACAGGCAAAATCCAAGAGGAACACTTGGTTCAGTCTGCTTTCCACCAGACACTGGGAGTTGAATTCACATTTCAGTGGGACAATAACCTAAAACACAAGGCCAATTCTACACTGGAGTTGCTTACCAAGAAGACAGTGAATGTTCCTGTGTGGCAAAGTTACAGTTTTGACTTAAATCTACTTGAAAATGGATGGCAAGACCTTAAAATGGTCCTAGCAATGATCAACAACCAATTTGACAGAGCTTGAATCATTTTGAAAAGAACAATGGGCAAATATTGCCCAATTCAGGTGTTGAAAGCTCTTAGAGACTTACCCAGAAAGACACTGGGTAATCGCTGCCAAAGCTGTTTCTACAAAGTGTTGACTCAGGAGTGTGAATACTTATGGAAATGAGATATTTCTGTATTTAATATTCAATACATTTGCAAACATTTCTAAAAACATGTTTTTACTTTATGGGGTATTGTGTGTAGAGGAGTGCTGATTTTTTAAATTCAGGCTGTAACACAACAAAATGTGGAATAAGTCAAGGAGTAAGAATACTTTCTGAAGGCACTGTATATTAACGTTGGCTTTTCCCGTGGGAGATGCAGGTTTAAATCCCACCGATCACAAGAGTACTCCAATAGAAATCTCTGATCACAGTTATAGATGATGTCATGGCGAAGTTGGCTATTAAAGCTCATGGGTATAACGGTCGTCTCGCTCCAAACTGTGCAAGCCGTCAAATCAAAGGCAATCCTTGTTTTTTACTCACATTTAAATGAGTCAGTTTGTCACATTCACAAGGTTGGAGTAATAACATGTTCAACTATTTAAGACATTGGCTCGAATCTAGGTTGTGCCTTTAAATTTCGAGAAAATGAACAACGAAGGAAGAATTTTTCACTTTTTTCATTGACTTCTCAAACACCAAAGCCTGGCCTGGTCTGTTTGGTCTGTTTCGCAATCTTTTTGGGGATGTTTTTTTTTTTTTTTTTTTTTTACATACAGAGGTCCTAAAATTCTAAATGAAATAGCTAAATGATCCATGGTATGACCATCTTAAAACAACTACATATGTCAGCTTATCACTCTCTCACTCTTGCTTTTCCTGCATTTTTTATTTGTTCAAAACTGTTCAACTATTGTCTTTCTCTTTCTTTGAGTCAACTACTCACCACATTTTATGCAAAGAGTGCTAGCTAGCTACAGCTTATGCTTTCAGTACTAGATTAATTCGCTGATCCTTTGATTGGGTCGACAACATGTCAGTTCATGCTTTAAGAGCTCTGATAGTTTGGAGGACGTCCTCTGGAAGTTGTCATAATTACTGTGTAAGTCTATGGAAGGGGGTGAGAACCATGAGCCATGTACCAAGAGGAGGACAAAAACTAGCTGTCCTCCAGCTACAACATGGTGCTACAGAGTTGTTGTTGAGGCTACTGTAGACCATCATTGCGAAAGTTTTTAGTATAAAACAGATACATTTTTTTATGTTTCACTATTTTTATTTTTATGAAATTCACTGAGGAGGATGGTCCTCCCCTTCCTCCTCTGAGGAGCCTCCACTGGTTGAGATGTTGAGCTGTTTTATATTACACACGCCCACTCGCATGTACACACACACACACACACACACACACACACACACACACACACACACACACACACACACACACACACACACACACACACACACACACACACACACACACACACACACACACACACACACAGACACAGACACAGACACAGACACAGACACAGACACAGACACACACAGACACAGACACAGACACAGACACAGACACACACACACACACAGACACAGACACAGACACAGACACAGACACAGACACAGACACACACACACATAGAACGCCTCCTTATCCCCCGGCAGTAGACATCTCAGCCAACTGCAGAGCTCCATCTATCTAGGTGAGGAGGACAGACACAACAATGTTGACCATTCACCTCAGGAATCCTCCCCCTTTTGTGTCCTGTTCACAATGCAACCACAGCAGCCAGGCTACATACACCTCCTCAGTCAGGTTTGGTAAAAATAGGAAACACAATAGAGAGCAAGAAACATTAGTAGTGAAGACAATGTGGCTGAGGATCCCATTGTCACGCTCTGACCTTTATTTCCTTTGTTTTGTATTCATTATTTAGTATGGTTAGGGCGTGAGTTGGGGTGGGCAGTCTATGTTTGATTTTCTATGATTTGGAGATTTCTATGTTTCGGCCTAGTATGGTTCTCAGTTAGAGGCAGGTGTCATTAGTTGTCTCTGATTGAGAATCATACTTAGGTAGCCTGGGTTGCACTGTTTGTTTGTGGGTGACTGTCTATGTTGATTGCTTGTTTCAGCACAGTTCTCATTAGCTTCACGGTTGTTATTGCGTTTATTGTTTTTGTATAGGGTTTCAGTGTTCAGTGTTTTCTTTATTAACATTCATGATGAACACATACCACGCCGCATTTTGGTCCTCCGATCCTTCTCGCCTCTCCTCTTCAGATGAAGAGGAGGAAGACCGTGACACCCATAGTACAGCTGCCGGCTTTCTGAGTAGAGGAGCCACTGAGGGCTGCATAAATAGCAGATCATATCTTCTGACTGGTTATCCTTTTATTTATGGGCCTCATATACAGGACCTCAGGGCAAACTGGAAAACTACACTTCCCATACTCCCTCAGGGTCTAGAGAAAGCAGCTTCCTGAGTCTATGGCCTTGGAGTCTCTAGCCTACTACTATGGTAGGTCTGCAGTGCAGCGGTACGGGAAGAAAGATTAAATAAAAAACTGATTTGCATCATACAGCCAGGCACATACACTAAATTCCTTTATCCTTATGGAATGTACTGAGAGTGGACAAGAGAACGATAATCACTAGACTGGTGTCATCACTCACTTTTTCCATGTTCCCAAACATGGGTTCAAAGTAGTTACCAACATAACGTAATGGAACTAACAACACCTGGGAACAACATAAGAAGAAGTCAGTGAGAGTTGGACTGAGTGTGGGAGGGAGAGGAGAGAGGGGAGGAGAAGAGAGGAGACATGGAGAGGGAAGGTTTTGCAACAGTGTTCTCTGTGAGAAATAAATGTATGAAATGTTATTGCGGTTGTTTTGGCTGAGCTCCAGAGGAAGTGTTGGGCTTTGACAATGCGCTTACAAAGAATTCACTGCAGCTAAGTCCAAGTGGGCGTGTCAGCGCTGTGGGGTCGGAAGCCAAGTTTGGTTGGCTCTGGCCCCTCTGGCGCCTCGGGGGACTGCTGCGCTCTATGGAAGAGCTGTTATTCACGCAGCACAGAGAGTGCATAGACAGAGAATTGTGAGTGTGTTTTGAGTATCTGAATGAGTGTGCGTTTGTGTGTGAGTGTGTGCATGCGTGTGTGGGTGCGTGCTTGTGTGTGTGCACTTGTGTGTGTGTGCTTGTGTGTGTGTGCTTGTGTGTGTGCACTTGTGTGTGTGTGCTTGTGTCACAGAAATGCTCTTTTACACATGTCCTCCTCTCAGGCATAAGACATGCAAGTTGAAAGATTCATCCACGTGACATATACAACAGTTTCAGGTATTAAATAGTCAAACTACATGGTCTGACTACTTATTATGGTGGTGGGCCGAAGAGCCTCATTAAGATTCCTGTCCCCTACCATTCACCTCAATTCACTTTTGTTACCATTCCTTGAGCCATTTAAAAAATCCAGTTTACTGAGCTACAACTTTGATCCACCAGTTTATAGGCTTTGTGTATGAATATGCTGCATCTCTTTGCACACAAACATTGACTGAAATGGTTGGCTTTCTTGGTATAATGTTTTCCTTCTGCACAAAGTAGTGAATGTAAGAAATCATATAATGGGAAGAAGAGGACATATTTATAAGATGAAATGCTCTTGCAAGACACCAGTGCTATGCGTTTTACAACTGTCTGTGTTTTGAGCAGTGCAAATCCATTTGGAATGGGTGTTAGCAGAGTGGAAGCTCTGATACAGGGTCTGCAATAAATGGTGATAAGAAGTGCTGGCCTGACCAGCCTCGGGAAAGGGGAAATGATGCAAGACAGTAGCTCTTTGTTTCAAGTTGCTGCTTGGTCAGATGCCATGGAGTTCGGATAATGAAGGAGTCTGGCTGGTGCACTCTGAAACTTTTGGCCAACTTTGAATTCCATCTCCCGTTCTCTCTATCTCTATCTCCCTCTAGCCCCCCCCCCCCAACCCCCGCGCTCTCGCCCCAATTTCCCTCTATTTTCTCTCCCCAACTCGCTCCCCTATTTCCTCTCTCCCACTTACAGTGTTGAAGTGTGTTTCTCTTGCGCTGAAGTCTTCCTGTCACACTTGGTTCGTTGGGCTCTGAATACCAGTAAAAGAATGGTGCAGGATGGCTTTCGCAATCTCCAGGTCTAAATGTCAAAGTTACATTTCCAAACAGCGTGCACTTGCCATTTCCTCCCATCTGAGCGTGCATTCCTGCAGACCTGCACATGTCCCGTAGGAAAACCCAGAATGATCTCTCCTCCAATTCCCTGACCTCACAAATCATTCAGAGGCACTTTGTTTGACTCTCTCTCTCTCTAGTGCATGTCATTTGTATTCACTACTAGTAGAGAGTGGGAGAGAGAGGGGAGGGGGAGAGGGGAGAGGGAGGGAGAGAGGGGGATGAGTACTACACCAGATGTGGAAAGGACTTTTGCAATATGTCATCCAAACTGCAAGGGGACATTTACTTGAACCAAATCAACATGGATGAGTTTACTTGAGAAATGTGCAGACAGGTCTGTTCCAGTCACAGCACGAACTGACTGGCTGCACAAAATGGCTGCTGAACATGAGAAACACCAAGCAAAGAAAACAGCCCAAAAAAAGAGAAGGATCAACGGATGTTATGTGGCCAAAGTTGGACAGGGTGATCTGTTTTGACAGTCCAACTGTGTGTCTGCTGTGGCTGTGGCTTTCTCTCTCTGTGACTTCCAGAAAGGTGTGGCCTTACAGTAGGGCACATGTGGCCTGAACAGAACAAAGTCCTCTATAGGTGGAGGACTGGTGACACATTTCTGTTGAAAGAGGGGCTTTGCTATCTCCTTAGCTGACATATGGAATTGTTTTAAGATGGTCATACCATGGATCATTAAGCTATTTGATTTGGAATTTTAGGACCCCTGTATGTAAAAACAATATATATATATACAAAAAGTATTTGATAAAATATAGAAATGCACTGAATAACATAAATGGCAAAAAAGACAGTCCAAAAATATATATATATTTTTTAATTGTACCCCCTTTTCTCCCCAATTTCGTGGTATCCAATTGTTAGTAGTTACTATCTTGTCCGTACAGGCTCGGGAGAGACGAAGGTCGAAAGCCAGGCGTCCTCCGATACACAACCCAACCAAGCCGCACTGCTTCTTAACACAGCGCGCATCCAACCCGGAAACACCATGCACCTTGTTAGCGTGCACTGCACCCGGCCCGCCACAGGAATCGCTAGTGCGCAATGAGAAAAGGATATCCCTACCGGCCAAGCCCTCCCTAACCCGGACGACGCTAGGCCAATTGTCGCCCCATGGACCTCCCGGTTGCGGCCGGCTGCAAAGGAGCCTGGGCTCGAACCCTGAGTCTCTGGTGGCACAGCCCTGGACCACTGCGCCACACGGGAGGCCCAAAAATATATATTTTAAGGAATAAGGTTTTAAAGTTTCTCTCCTATATCTAAGAGATATGAGAAAGCTCCGGAAATATATAATTCTTCTTCTTTTTTTTTACCCCTTTCTCTTGTTGGCAAAACTACCTCCATACTTCCATTCATTTGTAATGGTTATTTTCAGACCCGTGACACTTGTGGGGGTAGAGCAAAACGGAGAACACCATCGTGTTCGTGAGTCTCATCTTTCCATAGAGTGTCATAATAGTTAGTAGGCCAAACTGTTTGAACGCTACAGCAACAGACGTTTTCAGCTACAGACGTCTCCTGGTCTGACAAACAGTGCTGTAGCTCTGCCACTTCCCACTGCAGATGCGGAAGGCCGATAGCGTCTGGGATGGATTGAGTTCAAACTGACAGATTTTGAAGGGAATCTTTTTTTATAATGTTAATTAGATTGACGCACAGGATTTGAAATGATTACCCAGACAATCTACATACGCACACACACACACACATGCATACGGACACAACACACACACAGACATACATACAAACACACGCACACGCACACGCACACACTTTCACACTCATCATATGCTGCTGCTACTCTGTTCTTTATTTTACTTTTATTATTTTCTATCCTGGTGCCTAGTCACTTTGCCCTGCTTTACCCCGCACACTGACTCGGTACCAGTACACCCTGTATATAGCCTAGTTATTGTTATTCTTATTGTGTTACTTTTTATTATATTTGTTTTACTTTAGTCTATTTGGTAAATATCATCTTAACTCTTCTTGAACTGTACTGTTGGTTAAGGGCTTGTATTTGGCGCATGTGACAAATAAAGTTTGATTTGATTTGATGTACATACAGTGCATTCGGAAAGTATTCAGACCCCTTGACTTTTTCCTCATTTTCTTTACGTTACAGCCTTCTTCTAAAAATTGATTAAATAAATAAAAATCCTCAGCAATCTACACACAATAGCCCATAATAACACCATTTTTTGGGGCAAATAAAAAAAATAAAAAAACTAGCATTCAGACCCTTTTCCTATGAGACTCGAAATTGGCGTCAGGTGCATCCTGTTTTCATTGATCATCCTTCAGATGTTTCTACAACTTGATTGGAGTAAGACGGTGCCAACAGAGATGGTCACCTCGCTTTGAGTCCTTAGGAAACTATGCAGTATTTTATTATTTAATGTATTATTTCTTACATTGTTACCCCAGGAAATGTTAAGTCTTATTACATACAGCCGGGGAAAACTATTCCATATAAGAGTGACGTCAACTTACCAACATTACGACCAGGAATACGACTATCCTGAAGCGGTCCTCTGTTTGGACCACTACCCAGGACAATTGATCTAATCCCAGAAGCCGACCCAAGACAACGGCGCCGGAGAAGGGGCAGACGGAGCGGCCTCTTGGTCAGGCTCCCGTAGACGTGCACATCGCCCACCGCTCCCGAGTATACTACTCGCCAATGTCCAATCTCTTGACAGCAAGGTAAACAAAATTTGAGCAAGGTTTGCCTTCCAGAGAGACATCAGAGATTGTAACATTCTCTGTTTCACGGAAACATGGCTCTCTCGGGATATGTTGTCGGAATCAGGTCACCCGGCTTCTCCATGCATCGCGCCGACAGAGATAAACACCTCTCTTGGAAGAGGGGGTGTATGCTTCATGATTAACGACTCATGGTGTAATCATAACAACATACAGGCACTCGAGTCCTTTTGCTCACCCGACCTAGAATTCCACTCAATCAAATGCAAGCCATATTACCTTCCAAGAATATTCTCATCAGTTATCATCACATCTGCGTACATTCCCCCTCAAGCAGACACCAAGATGGTCCTAAAGGAACTTCACTGGACTCTTAAGTAAACTGGAAAGCATATATCCTGAGGCTGCGTTTATTGTAGCTGGGGATTTTCAAAAAGCTAATTTGAGAACAAGGCTACCTAAATTCTATTACCATATTGATTGCACTACGTGCGGGAGTAATACACTCGACCACTGCTACTCTAACTTCTGCGATGCATACAAAGCCCTCCCCCGCATTCCTTTCAGAAAATCCGACCATGACGCCATCTTGCTCCTACCGTCTTATAGTCAGAAACTCAACCAGGACATACCAATGACTAGAACCATTCGAAGCTGGTCTGACCAATCAGAATCCACCCTTCAAGATTGTTTTGATCACGGGGATTGGGATATGTTCCGGTCAGCCTCAGAGAATAACATCAACCTATACACTGACTCTGTGAGTGAATATATAAGGAAGTGCATTGGAGACTGTGTCTACCCTAACAAGAAACCATAGGTGGATGGCGGTATTCGTGCAAAACTGAAAGTGCAAACCATTTGATTTGATTTGATTAGATTTTATTTTATTTGATCGAACCATGGAAATAGGTCTGGGAATATGGCTGATTATGAACAGTGTAGTTATTCCCTCTGTGAGGCAATCAAACAAGTAAAATGCCGGTGCAGGGACAAAGTGGAGTCGCAATTCAACGGCTCAGACATGAGACATATGTGGCAGGGTGTACAGGAAATCACGGACTACAAAAAGAAAACCAGCCACGTCACGGACACCGACATCACGCTTCCAGACAAACTAAACACCTTCTTTTCCCGATTTGAGGATAATACAGTGCAACCGTCGCAGTACGCTAACAAGAACTGCGCCCCCTTCCCCACTCATTCTCAGCGGCTGACGTGAGTAAAGCAGTTAAATGTGTTAACCCTCGCAAGGCTGCTGGCCCAGACGACATCCCCAGCCGCGTCCTCAGAGCACGCGCAGACCGACTGGCTGGTGTGTTTATGGACATTCAATCGCTCCCTATCGCAGTCTGCTGTCCCCACATGCTTCAAGATGGCCACCATTGTTCCCTTACCCAAGAAGGCAAAGATAACTGAACTAAATAACTACCGCCCGTAGCATTCACTTCTATCATCATGAAGTACTTTGAGAGACTAATCAAGGACCATATCACCTCCACCTTACCGGCCACCCGAGACCTACTTCAGTTTGCACACCGCCCTAATAGGTTCACAGACAATGCAATCTCCATCACACTGCACACTGCCCTATCCCATTTGGACAAGAGGAATACCTATGTAAGAACGCTGTTCATTGACTACAGCTCAACATTCAACACCATAGTACCCTCCAAGCTTATCATCAAGCTGGAGACCCTGGGCCTCAACCCCGCCCTGTGCAATTGGGTCATGGACTTTCTGAGGGCCGCCCCCAGGTGGTGAAGATAAGAAACAACATCTCCACCTTGTTGACCCTCAACACTCGGACCCAACAAGGGTACATGCTCAGCCCCCTCCTGTACCCCCTGTTCACCCACGACTGCATGGCCATGCACGCCTCCAACTCAATCATCAAGTTTGCAGATGACACAACAGTAGTGAGCCTGATTACCAACAACAACAAACAGCCTACAGGGAGAAAGTGAGGGCACTCGGAGTTGGGTGTCAGAAAAACATCCTCTCACTCAACGTCAACAAAACAAAGGAGATGATTGTGGACTTCAGGAAACAGCAGAGGGAGCACCCTATCCACATCAAAGGCACAGCAGTGGAGAAAGTGGAAAGTTTTAAGTTCCTCGGCGTACACATCAACGACAAACTGAAATGGTCCACCCACACAGACAGTGTGGTGAAGAAGGCGCAACAGCGCCTCTTCAACCTCAGGAGGCTGAAGAAATTTGGACGTCACCCAAAACCCTGACTAACTTTTACATATCCACAATCGAGGGGGAGCATCATGTCATGCTGTATCACAGCCTGGTACGGCAACTGTTCCGCCCCTCAACTGCAAGGCTCTCCAGAGGGTGGTGCGGTCTGCGGGGGGAAACTAAACTACCTGCCCTCCATGACATATATAGCACCCAATGTCACAGGAAGGCAAAAAAGATAATTAAAGACAACAACCACCCGAGCCACTGCCTGTTCACACCGCTACCATCCAGAAGGCGAGGTCAGTACAGGTGCATCAAAGCTGGGACTGAGAGACTGAATTACAGCTTCTATCTCAAGGCCATCAGACTGATAAACAGCAATCACTAACTCAGAGGCTGCTGCCTACATGGCTACATACATATACAATCACTGGCCACTTTAATAAATGGATCACTAGTCACTTTAAACAATGCCACTTTAACAATGTTTACATATCTTACATCACTCATATCATATGTATATAATGTATTTTATACCATCTATTGCACCTTGCCTATGCCACATGGCCATCGCTCATCCATATTTTTATATGTACATATTCTCATTCACCGCTTCTAGATTTTTGTGTATTAGGTAGTTGTTGGGGAACTGTTAGATTACTTCTTAGATTTTACTGCACTGTCGGAACCAGAAGCACAAGCATTTTGCTCCACTCGCATTAACATTTGCTAACCATGTGTATATGAAAAATAAAATTGGTTTTGATTTGAGTCCACCTGTGGTAAATTCAATTGATTGGACATGATTTGGAAAGGCACACACCTGTCTACAGTATATAAGGTCCCACAGTTGACAGTGTATGTCAGAGCAAAAACCAAGCCGTCGGGTCGAAGGAATTGTCTTTAGAGCTCCGACACAGGATTGTGTCGAGGCACAGATCTGGGGAAGGGTATCAAAATATTTCTGCAGCATTGAAGGTCCCCAAGAACACAGTGGCCTCCATCATTCTTAAATGGAAATAGTTTAGAACCACCAAGACTCTTCCAAGAGCTGGCTGACCGGCCAAACTAAGCAATCAGGCGAGAAGGGCCTTGGTCAGGAAGGTGACCAAGAACCCAATGGTCACTCTGACAGAGCTCCATAGTTCCTCTGTGGAGATGGGAGAAACTTCCAGAAAGACAACCATCTCTGCAGCACTCCACCAATCAGGCCTTTATGGTAGAGTGGCCAGACGGAAACCACTCCTCAGTAATAGGCACATGGCAGCCCGCTTGGAGTTTGTCAAAAGGCACCTGAAGACTTTCAGACCATGAGAAACAGGGTTCTCTGGTCTGATGAAACCAAGATTAAACTATTTGACCTGAAGCGTCTCGTCTGGAGGAAACCTGGCACCATCTCTATGGTGAAGCATGGTGGAGGCAGCATCATGCTGTGGGGATGTTTTTCTGTGGCAGGAACTGGGAGACTAGTAAGTATCGATGCAAAGATTACCGGAGCAAAGTACAGAGATCCTTAATGAAAACAACCTGACAGAGCTTGATAGGATCTGCAGGGAAGAATGGGAGAATCTCTCCAAATACAGGTGTGCCAAGAAGACTCGAGGCTGAATAATTCTGTCAATGTGATATAAGTGCAAACATTTCTAAAAAACTTTTTTCGCTTTGTTATTAGGGGCTTTGTGTGTAGATTAATGAGGGAAAAATGATTTAATCCATTTTAGAATAAGGCTGTAAAGTAACAAAGTGTGGAAAAAGTCCAGGGGTCTGAATACTTTCCGAATGCACTGTAGTATTCAGACCCTTTACTCAGTACTTTGTTGAAACACTTTGTTGAACCACTTTCGGCAGCGATTACAGCCTCGAGTCTTTCTCCCATTATTCTCTGCAGATTCTCTTAAGGTCTGAATACTTTCGGGAATGCACTGTATCTACCTCAAATACCCCGTACCCCTGCACACTGATCTGGTACTGGCACTCCCTGTATACAGCTTCATTCTTGTGTATTTCATTCCTCTTGTGTTGATATTTTTCTTTCAATTCATATTTTTTTAACACTGCATCATTGGGAAGGGCTTGTAAGCAAGCATTTCAAGATAAAGTCTACACCTGTGCATGTGACAAATAAAACGTAGGATAATTATACTATCAGAGTAAGGACAGACCGGAATAAAAGTTATAGGAACTGGTACTGTATTTGATGAAGTCTGGCATAACTGTTTGTTTTTTTGTCATGTAACCCCCCTTTTACAGATATTTTCACAGCTTTGATCGTAATGGAATTTAGGAAGTGCTGCACATGGGACCCATCAGCAAGAAAGCACAGGCTCTCTAACCTGCAGGGTGAGAATATGCTGTGTGAAGGGGTGTGACGACCTTATTCTCAAACATTGTGCACTGACCTTAAGCATGAAGCAGCACACTTCCTAACAGCTCAGCCAAGAAACACTGGGGTTACCTAAGATAATAATACTGCCCCTACCAGTATTACGGTTTCACCCTCCTGTATGAGAGAGGTGGGTTTGTTCACTTTACTTGCTGCAATTTAAAATGCCTGAGCTGATGATGTGGTGGAGGTGTGTGGGAGGGAAGGAGGGCGGGAGGGTATTGCAAGGTGGGGAGATGACAGGCAGGCAGGTAAACAGGCAGGTTTGTCTCAGATCTCACCTGTTCTAACAGACAGGCTCCAGTGCCACAGGCTGCAGCGGAAGCCCCAGCTCAGCCAGGAGGGGAAGTCAACTCAGCTCCTCACTCATCTCCCCCAGGTGCTCACAGGGCCCTGCCTCGCCTTGGGGGATCGGCAAAGGTCGGCCCAGGGAAAGGGGGTGGAGTGGATATTCCAGCCACGTACGGTGGTGTGCTTGTTGGGAGATAAGGAATGTTTCACATCTAGACATAGAATACCACCCCTTAATTATGCAGGCAGTCAGCGTTTGCACGCACAACTTGGGAGGATAATACCCTCTCATGTTGTTGTTTTTTTCCAAATTGAGGAAAGGATTTGTTCAGTACGGTTTTTCCTACTTACAGTTACACACAACCAAGACCTTATCTTTGACTTCGATTGAAAATGTGAAATTTGACCAGGGCATGTTCCTGTCTGACTGAGGAAGGAAATATCTGAATTATTAGCTGTAAAATGTAATATTTTCTTGCAGAAAAATGTAGGGACAAACTGCTTTTTCTGGCTTGAATTGGAGTGTGGCTTACCGCTCTTTTATACAAGAATAATACAATTTCAACTAAGAGGAAGGAAATTCAGAAAGTGGAAACATTCAAATGAAACAGTGACTACCACTAAATGTTTTGATTTCAAATTATTAACAGTTTTAATTTGGTCCTCTGAGAATGAGCAGGAAACAGCCTTTTTCCGACCTACGTTTTTATTCCGTAACATTCAACCATAACTCTCCAGCTCCAAATCAACAAACTAAGTCTAACTATGGAAACTGAACTCCTTTGTAGCTTTAAAACATAACCATCTTCCTCTAACCATGCGCATCTTGGAAAGACATGGCAGAAGGCCAGAGCATGTACTGATATGGTTCCTGTCTGTTTAAGAGTTCAGTTTGTGTATGATTCAAGTAGATGAATCTGCTAAATGACTTAAATGTAAATGTAAATGAAGATCAGTAACAAGAGACAAAAACAGACACCACAACTTGTTTATATTTAACAATATATATTTCCAATGTCAATGTACATTCCGTTTCGACATAAGCTTTCTTCAAACAAAAGTTGGCATCTAAATAAATACTATATAAAATAGAACTTCAAAATAAATATATCTATAAAAGGGAAAATGTTATATGTGAGAATTTTTCTTTTTGTTATATTTTAACAAAACAAAAGCTCTTTTTCAATCAACATTGACATGGCAAAGGCAAAGAAATTGAATAGCAGAAGCCAGCCGTTTAAAAGGTTATTTTGATTGAGTTGAAGAAAATTCTAGTGGCCACAGTGAACCACAAAATGGAGTTTAAGTCACAGCATTCTAATAGAAAAAAAGTTTAATCATTGAGTTGTCATGGTTGGTCATCATTCAATACCTTAACAGGCCAGCAAACACATGGCATAAACATAAAGCTAACGCGGTTTGGAGCTAAGGGTTTTACCCTAGCCACAGTGAGAGACAGACATAAAACAAATAAGCAGAAAAGCAAAAGACGACCACTATTAAACAAGATGGAATGTAGCTTGAGAGAGTTCTCTTTCCCTACCGGTGGTTTTGACAATTTATGCACAGCAGCTGTATTTGTCAATCAAGGCAAGGGTATTTGTCGGACAACTTGGGAAGGGAAAAATAAAAAAGTTGTGACACCGAGCACAAAAAGGACCAAATGGATTGATCCGGATAGGCCGAAATTGTATTCCTTCAGTGGATTCAATGAGTCCACAGTTTCAGGGGCACTGGGGGACTGGGAATTAGCTTCGCCTCTCTCCTGCTAATGAGGCATGAATAGCATAAACAGAGGTATTTTTATTGCAGGGCACACTTCCCCCTCAACCTCAACTTTACCCCCAAAATATATATCTACATATCTCTATATATTTTGTACTGAATTGTAATTATAATGTACCATGCAATTTTTCGAGGACATTTAAAACTCTTCTAAAGAACACGTGTCTTGAAACTATTTACAACAGCATGTCACCTGCATAGGTCTATTTCTATAACATATTGTCAACACATTTGCAATTTTTTTCTCCCTGGCTTTGCCAGCCACATAATCATTCCCAATGTTGGCACCTTTTCCTTGGATTGAATTACAAACATGAGAAGGTGACAGGTCCTAATGTTATTAGGGGACCTTAGAACAAACGTGACAGAATTATGCCAAACTGAAGCAAACTGCAAAAAGGGCACCGTACCTTTAAGAACAATTGCCTTCCGACCATTTGGCAAGTGCATAACACACATATGATCCCTTAGACAGCTAAACAAGCTATGCTAAACTCCTTTTGGCAAAGTCATTGGAACTCCATGCAAGACACAAAAAAATAGATTGAGAAAATAAAAGGTCAAGAATATTTCTAACATAAGACAAAACTCTACTTTTTTTAGTAGTGGGGTATACAATGTGGACTCAAAGTAGTTCACAGAGTAATGCAAAATACATTAAGCCTTTATATACTTAATACTGTGCTTTAGTCCATCATAAGAGGTTTGCTTCATCTAAAAAGGTTGTGCAAGTGGCAGATTGCATTTAACTAAGGCTGGCTAGACACGCTACAACTTCGCTCTACCTTCTCCCTCTTCCTGAAAATGCTATTTTTCCAGCCATTTCCTCTCACTCTTCCTAAATAATTCACAATTGCCCTTTTGCCCTTTTTAAATGGTTCTTCGCTCCTTGTGCAAAGTGAAGTCAACTGGGCTTTCAACGCAGTTCTTACGTGCTAGAGTCTAGCAGCTAGACCAAATTCTACAGATGAGGAACAATCCCTGAGGAGGTTTTTCTACAACACATCCACATCTAGCACTGGGGTTAAGCACTAAGTTACATCATGCAGTGCATGACATGCCATTTCCGAAGTGATTGGTAAAAGCGAGGTTAAAATCCATATTACGTTTCCCCTTAAGGAAGTGATCAAGTCAGGCAATCCTAAACACAGATTTTCCACTCACTTGTGGCATGACCTTACATATCGTACGAGCACACAAACAAGAATATAGAAAACAGACTATCGCTCCAAAGCCACATGACTACCTCTCACTTTGTCACCTTGACCTAAAGAGCTCAACGTCAAGCTAGCAACAGGAAAGCTGGTGTGGGACTGAAACCTCAAGAATGTTCATATATAGAGGAGAGTGGGTGGTGGTTTCACTTCAAGTATCCTAAACTACCAAAAAGGAAAACCAACAGTTTGCAAAAAAAAAATAGAGGGAAACTGCTTTGGAACAGGCTTATTTTCTCAAACATATATCTTTATGTTAGGGGGAAAACAACTGGTGTCCAATTTGTCATGGAGTAGCTAGCTATCATGAAGCTATAAATTCAGAGCCGTATAGGAGGGGAGTATGACTTGTGCCTTCGGCCATTTTATAAAACAAAATCCACCAGTCTGTTACACTCATAAGGATGGGTTCTGAGGCAAGCAGTTGTCTAGGCCAACAGATCTATCAGACAGACCTATTTTAACTTGCGTGGCATAACATCACTAGAATTTAAAAGGACAGGTGTGAACACTTCTGTAAGTACCATAGTTTTTGGGAAGTCTTTTAGCGGGTGGGGGGCTTGGTCTATCCAAAGGGTATTGATAAGGCAACAGCCAGTTAGTATCATGAGGACTGTTTCCCCTGGCCTCCAGCCTTGGCCTCCATACTCTTACAGGCCTGCTGGGAGTTCTTGCAGCGGCAGCCCGGGCGGCTGGTTTTATCGTAGCACTTCTGCGACAGTTTGACACAGCCCATGGCGGGCAGGTAGCACATCATACAGGGCAGCACCAGGGACATGGCCGTCATGAAGGACCAGCGTGCGCAGCAGTTAGACTGTTGGCAGGAGCATGGGCGGTCGGCGCAAGAGCCCTCGTCGTCCTCATCCTCGGTGCAATGGTAGAAAATGCCCTTGACCAGGCACATGCAGGTGGCCGAGTCCACCAGGCTCTGCACCGAGCACAGGCACTCCTGGTTGCACACCCAGCAGGAAGGCAGGGTTCGGGGCAGGGTGCACTCTGTGCAGCGGCACTTACCACATGTCTCACACAGCAGCATGTGCTTCTTGTCCACCGCCATGGCCCCCTGGGCAGCAGCCTTTAGGTCCAGAGGCTTGGAGGTGAGCACCTTGGGCTCGCAACAGGGGGTCCTGGTGGTGACTACTGTGGACCTGTGGTCCACCACGGGGGTAGGGGCTGCGTGGTCCAGCAGCCTCTGGTCTGACGAGGTGCTGCTGCTACTGCTGATGGAGCTGGGCCGCCCGCTGAAGGAGATCCAGGGGTGTGTGGTGGCGTCGTTGGGGTCGCAGCGTGCCAGCTGGGGGGCTCCTAGCAGTGGCTCGTGGGGCCCCCTTTTGGCAACCTTCTGGCTGGGGGGTTGCTGGGAGACCACAGCCGGACTGTCAATATAGTCGTTCTCCATGTGAGAGGACTTAATCTGGTCGATGGGGAAGATGGTGAGCGGGTGCTGTAGCCTTCCATAGGGGACACTACTGTCCAGCAACGGCTGGGATATAATGGAGGAAGACACTCCAGGGATGTGGTGGGGAACCCTTGACTCCATCTGTGCAGTTGTGTCCCTCATACAGCAAACAGAGAGCTCAACGTCTAGCAGTCCTGCGGAAACATAGAGATGACAGTCAGCCTCCTGGAATGGCTACCCTACGTACACAAACCCATATCTAACACGAGGCTCTCAGTCGGTGGTTGTACAAGATATGAGTCAGCATAAAATCTATATTCTCAACAATGACTCATAGCAGTAGATGGTACTGATGAAAGTTACATTCAGAGAACGTCCTGTATCGGTTTCTAACTAATATTCACAAGCACGCCATTTCAAATGAATTCTAATAATACATTGTTTTCGAATGCAATTACAATCAACATTAATATGTCATTTACTCAATTCACATTGCACACTTTCTCACGAGACAAAAATTACCACAATTACTTGGAAGACTTGCATGCAACCTAGGCCAAATTAGACCAAGACCAAGAGGGGCCCCATAGACCAGATTGAGACTAACACATGACTTCAAGTGCTATAAATACATTCACCAAAGGACCAGTCATAGATTCAATAGATATAGCTTTTTTTTTAAATGTATTTTTAAAGATGATTGGTGAGAAGACATAAATCCATGTGCAATGTTGATTTTATTGCATTTGATCTGTGTTCATTTTTCCTTAAAGGTTGTAAGTTATTCTTAATGTACTGATTGCATGAAGTAGGACTAGGGTATTTCACAGGGCTCGACAATGTGTGCAGTTAAAAAACGAACAAGTATTCAATGGTAGTAAAAACAAATAACAAATGTACCCATCTGATCTTCACAAAAGGCAGACACTGGTGTTTGGAGATCTCTTTTGGCGCATGCAGACTACAGTTCCATATGACTACGAGCCAGTATGCAGAAACTAGAAAACTAGAATGAGTAAGTAGACTAGACAATAACTACAACTATTTAACTTCCCAATAGATCTACAGGACACAACAGTTGCTACTCAGCAGTTACTCTATAGTAGCCACTACAAGGACGTAGGAATGCATTAAGCATGAAGTAATTAAAGAGTTGTTTGAAAATCAACCTATATCCTATATGTCAAGAATGATGGAGTATGCTATGTAGAGAAAATAGCATGTATAAGGGAATTCTATCAACTTTATAATATTTCATATAGTGTTGACCAATACATCTCTCAATAGATTATTTCATTGAAATAATTATGTGATTGTCAGATCATTTGCCAGAGAAATACTCACAGAACCTGAATATAGCCTAATTGTGACTATAATGCTGTGTCTCTCAGATCTGCCAAAACCAGCGTATGAAGAACAAACCTGAACAACTGAACAAACCTGTTGCGACATTGCTGGCAGGGGGACAAATGCTCCTGATCAAACGTAGGACCCTAGTGAATCCACAGAAGGTACAAGTGTCCCCCTCCCCTCAATGCGGGTGAATATGAGTGATTGTAATCTGAGGCGACGCGGCACCACAGTCGCTCGAAATATTAAATGAATGTAAAATCGGATTAAATATTAATCGAGACACGATGATAGCATTTCATTCGACAAGTAACGTTAATTCACAATAATAGCCAAATCGCATACAGAACATAGGCTTTTTTTTAACGCGCAAGTCGCTATTGGTTTATAAAAGGAGGGTGGCAGTTTAGACCAAAACACTGCTTCATTTTATTGGACAAACGGTTTCTTTTAAAACGTTGAGTTATTTAAAGGAATAGATGACACAACCACCTGACATATGCATATGATGTGCCAGCTCAAACGCTGCAGAGAAGCGTCACGCAAAGATCCTCAATAATGCGAATGGTGAGCAGTCCGTTACTTACACCTTAGACTGTTTGTTTTCAAACGCAACATCATTTCTTAGATGTGTATAAACGGTTTACAACCTAGCCTATAATAATGAACGATTATTCGTATTATCATTCATCTCTCGCCCACAACCTTGTAGGGTCCATGGTTAAATATTGACAAAGTGTAAATACGGGAACAGCTTGTTGCAAAAGAACAAGCTTTTTTTCAGCGCACCCACATAAACCACAAAACGGAAAGTAACACAACAGTATTCTCATTTGTTCAACCAAAACGTGATGGGATACCCATACCCGCCTAGCCTATGTCGAAAACGTCATACATCCGAGAGAATGACTTACTTTTCCAGACTAGCAGCGCATTTCTCTGTTGAGCTTGACGACTGCATGTATATTCCAAATATATTACTCCCAAGTAAAGAAAAAATACCAAGGCGCAAAATTATTCAACACTATCCACTCGATGGGTACTGCGGTCAGGACACGGGCTTTTTGATACGATGTTGCAACTACATGGGGAAATGGGTTTTTATGAATGGGAGGGTAAAGAACAAACTGCGCAGATGCATTGACCGATTTTTTTTGTGAATGGGAGGGCAGAACGACTCAGGGCTCAAATGCAGGGGTTACATTTTTATGAATGGGAGGACTCCGAATTTCATTGCGCAAGCGTAATACCAAGATTTCATGAATGGAAGAATTGGGAGCTTTTCGTCACAAGGGCAATGTCTTAGAGAATTAAATGAATGAGGCAGCTTTGAGTCTCACACACCATGCCACTTATTTATGTATGCATTCACTCATTCCTGTTTCCCAATGGGCCTTCGACCTGAAAAGGAATGCTAATTTACGAATATTTAACCTCATGTTAGGGCCATTGTGACCATTCTGAATTGTGTAATGGGAAATAACATTAGGAAAATAAATATTTGATGTCATTTCAACCAAATAATTCAATATAAAGTTGAATCAACGTGGAAAACTGATTGATTTGTTAAAAAAAAAAAAATTACACTTAAATGTATTTTTTGTATTTTTTCACCTTCCCTTTAACATAAATCCAATGACTGGGTGACATTTTTGGTTGAATTCACGTTAGTTGACAACTCATCCAAATATGAATCAAAGCTAGACATTTAACTGACTGACGTCTGTGTCCAGTGGGACTTGTCATTATGTGGCACACTATTGTAGTGTAAAGAAGGTTACGTTTATTTTATCGTTATTGTAGAGTAGGCTATAGAAAATGTATCCACATTCCACACTAATGTATCTAACTAAGTATGTTCTCCAGAAAACACACAAACATTAGCATATGGAGAGCTGCGTAAACTGGGAATAAAATTCTATGCAGGAAAGCTTTGTTCGATCAAAGCTTGGCACCAAATTTAAAACCTCTAAATTAATACGTTTGCTCAACCTAGATTGTGGAAAATCGGCTACTATATCGTATTATATCACTCACTTTAGTAGGCCTACATGTAGGCTACATTGTGGATCACAATTCAAAGGGCAGAACAACGACATTTTTAGATTGCTTTTGCTTAGCCTAGTTCTTGTGTTTATATTTATTTACATGTACGAATAAGGTCATTTTGCTTTCTCCATTTAAGTGCAGTTGCAGTTTGAGTCGAGTCCTTGCGCAGTAAAAGACCAGTTTATGACGCCCCAACTGTGAAACGCAAACAGCATGAGGAAAGGCAGGATTCACAAAAGAACAGGATGTTGTTGATTTGTACTGAAACCACAAGAAGGAAATTAGTGTGAATGTCCTTTTTAACACCCCACTGTCTGCCCTTCCCCCACGGATAGCAGCTTCCAGCTTGTGCCTGTAATGCTGTGTCAAAGGTTAATAGTCCACTACATTAGCACAGATTTTCATGACATCCTAACCAACCTAACCATCATTTTAACTGCCAAATTGTAATTGTTTGTGAGTGCTTGCTCAAGGGAAAATAAGTAGGCAATGGTTTGAATTGATTTCATTCATCTGAGACCATGCAGAAATTGGGCAATCACTTAGATTCATCATTTTGTGAGATACACTATTTTATATCAGTTTGTGTGAATAAAAGGTTATGTTATAGAGCAGCACTCGGCGGTGCACAATTGACCCAGTGTAATCCGGGTTAGGGTTTGGCCTGGAAAGGCCATGATTGTAAATATGATTTTGTAAGGTGGCAGGTAGCCTAGTGGTTAGAGCGTTGGACTAGTAACCGAAAGGTTGCAAGATTGAATCCCTGAGCTGACAATGTAAAAACATGTGTTCTTCTGCCCCGGAAACAAGGCAGTTAACCCACTGTTCCTAGGCCGTCATTGAAAATAAGAATTTGTTCTTAACTGACTCACCTAGTTAAAGAAAGGTCACATAAAAAATGGTGTGAATACACATAGACACATCTCCTGCCCAGTCTGTAATCATTTCTATTCAGTGCTAATGACCACACATTGGAACCAGGATGTCACTTGGGAAATGATGGTCTTTCACAGCTCCAATTGTGTTTTTGGGTAGCAGGCACTATCACACATGGCTATGGAATTCTCTTCCTGCCTGGTGGCACCTACTGAGCTCTCTCTCTCTCTTTCTTTCTCAGTCTCACATTGAATAGTTAGGATTTTCCATCTGTAGATGGTCATACTATCAACCAACTATCTGTTGACAAGCAATTGCTCGCTTAAGTTACGGTTAGGGTTAGGTTTAGAATAATATTTAGGGTAAGGGTTAAGGTTAGGGCTAGGGTTACGTTTAGGGTTAGGATAAAGGGTTAAGGTTAGGATTAGTAGGTAGTTAGTTGAAATATTACTGATAGACTGTAGATAGTCTGTAGAGCATCTACAGATGAACTATCCAAATATGGTGTTACCTCTCTATCTTTGCAACTGTGTAGCTTGCATGCATGGGTGCCTGTTGAATTGCAGATTGCTTTGTCAGTGTGATCATCTTTATGGTCACTCCTACATCCTCTTGGTACCTCCATTCTGTTGTACAGAATAAACTATTTGTCACATTCTGACCTCAGTTCTTTTATTATGTCTTTGTTTTAGTATGGTGAGTTGGGTGGGTTGTCTATGTTCCCTTTTCTATGTTTTGGGATTTCTGTGTTTGGCCTGGTATGGTTCTCAATCAGAGGCAGCTGTTTATCGTTGTCCCTGATTGAGAACCATATTTCGGTAGCCTGGTTTCACTTTTGAGTTGTGGGTGATTATTTTCCGTGTTAGTGTTTGTTACCACACGGGACCGTTTAGTTTGTTTCACATTGTTATTTTGTATTTGTGTAGTTTTCAGTTTGTCTTGTTAAAATGGACACATACCACGCCGCAAATTGGTCCGACCTCTCTTACTCCTCATCAGAGGAAGACGACGAATGTTACACTATTTTAATGAATAAACAATGATAGGGTGTTCCAGGGCTGACCCAATGACAACATGAGAGTGATCATGCATTCCGCAGTAAGTTCCTTGCAGTAAAGACATATCTCAAACATGGAGGCGGGTAATTTTAACTCCTCAAATATTGACTTCCTGAATTTGCAGAAACAGGGTTTTCAGAAGGTGTGTTTGTGTGCTTTGGAGTGGAGGAAGGTCTGTGGGAAGTAGGAAGGGGAGGAGTATGTGTGTATATTTTTGTATGTGTGTGTTTGGAGTATGTGTGTGTGTGTGTGTGTGTACACACAAGTGCATGTGTCCTGCCATCCTGTCTGTGTGTCGCTATCATAATTGTAAGTGTCTCATGTGAGATTGATTACTTTGGCCAAAATATGCATTTCCTCTCAATCTGAATTCAATGAATACTAATATGATGAGCCTTCCCATTTTGAAACGAAAGCCGAATATAGCACCTTATGGTAGAATTGAGATAGATTGATTATGATTACTTAAATACCTTTAATCAGAGAGCATTGAATGACTCTTGACCTAAATTGTGGTCTATACACATTTTAGAAACAGTAGCACTATCTTCCCTAGAAATTGCTCAAAATGTAATCGTCATTTCTATCTAGATGTGAGAATAGGTAATATAGGGAGAATGTTCTTGTGTAAATATCAGTTTTGACCAAAGCCCAATTCATTGGACCTGTAAACACTGTCTCATTTCATAACACTCAGCAACGGACTGTAATAATCATGCAATACGCATGGTATGTTTATTGGTTTTATAGCTAGAACACACAGCAGACAAACTGTCCTCTCCTCAATGTAGAACTATAACTTTTGTTTGTTCAATCTATTCAGATCCATTATACATAAGTTCAAACAACAATAGCATATGATAGAAAATCCATACTAAATGAACACAGCTTTGACCACCTACAAAAATGTACGGATTTTTGGCCACTTACAGATATTTTGGAGGGCCTCTGTGGTCATGGACATAGCCCATAGGAAGAGGGGCTGATATGGACAACGTATGTTGGAGATGTGGGCCTTTGGTGAGCTGGGGGCGATGTGGGAAGACTGGAGGCGGTATCCCTTATCCCCCTGCAGTGACAGAGGGGAAAGCTGAGACCCGGGACCCGGAAGACCAACCAACGCTGAAGCGTGTACTGCTGCTGGGGACGTGGTACAGCAACCTTCGCGCCACTCACATTCTGGGCATTTCACGCATTGCTCCGTGCACATATCATCCATGCCCCCTTAGACCTTACCCCAGTACCCCCTCATCCACAACACAAAACAACGCTGGCACAGATGGTCCCATCTCTCACCCTGAAAGAGGGACGTCTCACACTTCATTCTCCAGTCGGACTCATGATTCATTACGGCACATCCCACTTGGAGAGGAATAGAGACCTATGAGCTACGTATGTGCTGCCCTACATCGGGGCCTTCACGGACATGGTGACTGCTCACACTGTATGGCATGCACATCTAGACTGTTTTCACTGCTACAGACAACTTGGTTTGTGTGAGGGCTGTACTCGCCTGTGGTTGTCTGGTAAAGCCTGTTGGCCTGTGTCTGTGTGTTTGTGTGTGTGTGGTTTATATTTATCCTCCCTGTGTGGCTCAGCCCAAAGTGGTGCTCTCCACTTCAGATCTTATGGCGCTGGATAGATTCAAGTCCAACAATGGGCTGGCCCAGCCCAGCCTAGCAGCCCAGACCAGGAAGTAATTACATGGCTGGAATTATACATCAAATCAAACAGTCATCAGGCTGTGTAAAATGGGCGCCCCAATCAGGGCAGCATGGCTGTCCTACTGTACATTCACAGCACAGGAGGCTGGTAATAATAATACCTGGAATTGAATACTTGGAAACAAATAGTTTGATTTGTTTGATACCATTCCATCAACACTGTTCCAGCCATTACTATGAACCGTCCTCCCCAATTAAGGTCCCACCAGCCACCTGTGATTCACACAAATGCCTGCTTAATGCAATTATGATTTAGTTTGATTTATTAGTCAGGAAAAGCATGCTGGCATTCTGCGCTTACCTTCAAGACATTTTGAAAAGCTGAGTTACTAACGTTTGTTAGAAGGTTATGTAAACTCTTAGTCAAATGTGTGTGGGGGTGTGTGTAGTCATGGGCTTGCTGTCAGCAGTTTCAATGCTTACGCTTATCATGATGTAGATCCACTCGGTCCCTTGTGACACCTCACTAATAAAGAATTCAGAGAATAGAAAAGTACTTTTACAGTTCCATTTTAGTCATTTAGCAAACACACTTATCAAGAGTGACTTCAAATAAGACATCCTTCTCAAAACCTCATTCACTTCAATCCTGTTGGATGACTATATCAAGGCAAAGGGTCTCTGAGCTCTAGTGTTTGTCCATCAAGTGACTCATCCCCGTTGTCATCACGTTAAACATTCGGAGCTTTCATGTTAGCATACAGTGGGTACAGTAGGTGTGAATATAGTACCCTCTGCCTCACAGAGGCAGGGAAGTGGGGGAGGGGTGAGGGGAAGCTAGAGCTTGGCCGCGTTGTGGGTGGGAGGCAGGCAGTCAGAGGAGAGGAAGTGACAGTTTAGTGTGTACCTCAGCAGTCAGTCAGTCGCGGAGACATGAGACGTGCTGACCTTCATTAAGCCCCACAGCAGTAACAGCATCATAGAGTCACCAGGGGCTATGCTATATTTAAGGCCTGATTCAGCAGCGCAGGCCTGGCTCGTGTACAGAGCATCAGCACTACCCATCCCCTGAGTGCTTCTGTTAACAGGCTAACAGCAACAAAAAAAAGCTCCATCTGGGAAGAGTACACTTCAACATCAGCAGCTTGCCCACTTCCTGTGAGGCAGCAGGTTTGAGGAGGGTGAGGGGGCGAGGTGCTCCACCCTCGGATGTGACGGGCTGCTCTCTCTTAATCTGTAGCTGATTCATGCTAAATACAAATGCATCATGTGTCTTTAAATGGTAATAGAGAGTTGTAGAGGAGGAAATATAAGATGAGGAATGGGTTGACTGACTCAAGGGTTATTTTGTTCAAATGTGTTCTGTTCTGTATCATCATGGGGTTGGTGAGATGACTGTCACCAATCCGTCTCAACTCCTTCCCCTGTCACTCCTATGTTGTTCACTGAAACCCCATTGCCTGCATATCAATCAGATGGGCTGTTGGTGAGCAAGGTAAAGGGCAGTGTGTGGGAGCTGGTTTACCCAGAGTGAAGTGTCCCCTTTGATCTGAGCTAATGAGCTGCCAATACTGCCTCCAGGACCGCATCCTGCAGCCAGCTGGGGGCCTGTGAGTTTGTCCACCTGAAACAACATGTAGCCTAGAACTGCTTAGAGTGTCACTCTGTCATCTCGCCCCCTTCTTCCCTATCAGCCTTCCCTGCCACTCATCCGACCCGACCCGACCCGACCCAGGCTAAATGTGGGGTGGCAGGGTAGCCTAGTGGTTAGAGCGTTCAACTAGCAACCAGAAGGTTGCAAGTTCAAACCCCCGAGCTGACAAGGTACAAATCTGTAGTTCTGCCCCTGAACAGGCAGTTAACCCACTGTTCCTAGGCAGTCATTGAAAATAAGAATTTGTTCTTAACTTATTTGCCTGGTTAAATAAAGGTAAAATAAAATGTGGCCTCTACCCTATCTGAGGGGGCTCACACTTTGTTCCTTGCCGCCCCTACCGCCCCCACACCACCCGCAGTGACACGGTGTCATTATGGGTGGTGAGGGTTGGGGATCGGCTATTCAGAGGAGTGCAGTCAGCCGGTGACCATTTGTCCTCCTTTGTGGACAGTGGCTCTGTGACCCAGTGACCTGAGGCTTGATTTCGCAATGAAATCCTGCTTGGGTGATGTCAAACCAGTCATGTGCTTTGATGTGTATTTATAAAGGTTAACTCATAACTTCCGGTTTTCATGGAAAATAGATTAGATGTGATGTTATTGTCATCTATTGTCATCTCAGGTTTGTTTTGATTAATCTTTTGATATCTGTGTTTAATGACATATTATTAAATGAGAAGCAGGCTGACTTAGTGAATGAACCCCATGCACCAGGAACTGAAGTGAGTTGAACATGTCCTTACTTGTGTTTTGTTGTAAGTCAATGCTCTCCACTCCTTAGTCACAACTAACTAAACTGTTAATTTACCCTGGTCTAGAAATACACAGATAACATTGTGGCAAACAAGGTGAGATGGCTCTTAGGATGTTTTCAGAATCTGAGTGTGTGATTTAGGGTCATTCGAGACAGACGAGGCCTCACAGCCTTCATATGGAGAAGACAGACAAATCAGCAAGGAAAGGAAATCCTCCCACCCAGTAGAAAACAGGTTGCTTATCAAACTGGTTTAACAGAGAAATGATGTGCCAGTAGTGCCTTTTCATATCTGTTTAGCATACTCTTGGAGTCATAGCTCCTGAGTGTAACTGTCTGAACATGAAAGTAATAGGATTGTCAGCAGTGAAAATGAATCTTTTAAAAATGGATACTTTTATTTTTACAGGCCAAATCTGGTTGGAAACTGACACTCAGGGAGCTCAGGTTGAATGTTCGGAACTCCTTCTTGCCCCTTTTCTGTCTCTCTCTCTCTATATATCTCTCTCTCAATCTCTCACTCTCTCTGCTTTGGCTTTTAGAATACGCCATTGGAAACCAGCGTTTCCAACTGAGAGGAGTTTGTCCACTCCAACCATTGTTGAAAATTTGTCTTGAATAACAAAGGTTCCTAAAAGGTCCTTGTTTAAACCAAATCCTGGTGTAACACAGTCTGCCGGCACATCTTTCCAAGAGTGTTTCTGTTTTGTCATTCATTTCCCTCCTTTCCAGTGCAGCTCAGGTGGACAGAACAGAACAGGAGCTTGGGAACAAGCTAATGGCAGCAGGTAATGGCCCTCTCTTGACGGGCCTGCCCATGGGCCCCTGCCTGGCCTGGGCAGATGGAGAGCACATAGCAGGCCCTTTGATGGGCCAGGGGACAGTGCGACATGGGACACTTCCTGGGCTGAATGGCGCCTCGTAACCCTACACCTGGGTCGGCTGGGGCTCCGCCACTGGACCTGTGCCAGCTCATCCAGCCACCTTTGTGTGGCGGGAACGTAGGGAGAGGAGAGCCACCCGGACAGGTCCGTCCTTGGAAGTTCCCAGGCACCCCTCCACACCACCACTCCACACCCCCTTTGTTCTCTCTCACTTTACCCCAAATACAGAGAGGACATACAGCTCATTTTTTGTTACTTGCCTTTCGCCTGTTGAGGGACAACAGCACTGCCTAATTACATACAGTAACAGTCAAAAGTTTGGACACACGTACTCATTCAAGGGTTTTCCTTCATTTGTAAAAATATTTACATTGTAGAATAATAGTGAAGACATGCAAACAAGAAATAACACATATGGAATCATGTAGTAACCAAAAAAGTGTTAAAGAAATTAAAATATATGTTATATTTTAGATTATTCAAAGTAGCCACCCTTTGTCTTGATGACAGTGTTGCACACTTTTGGCATTCTCTCAACCAGCTTTACATGGAAGGCTTTTCCAACAGTCTTGAAGGTGATCTCCCATATTCTGAGCACTTGTTGGCTGCTTTTCCTTCACTCTGCAGTCCAACTCATCCCAAGCCATCTCAATTGGGTTGAGGTTGAGTGATTGTGTAGGCCAGGTCATCTGATGCAGCACTGCTTCACTCTCCTTCTTGGTCAAATAGACCTTACACAGCCTGGAGGTGTGTTGGGTCATTGTCCTGTTAAAAAACAAATAAAGTTTACATACACTTAGGTTGGAGTCATTAAAACTAGTTTTTCAAACACTCCACAACTGTCTTGTTGTCTTGTTAATAAACTATAGTTTTGGCACGTCGGTTAGGACATCTACTTTGTGCATGACACAAGTAATTTTTCCAACAATTGTTTACAGACAGATTATTTCACTTATAATTCACTATATCACAATTCCAGTGGGTCAGAAGTTTACATACATTAAGTTGACTGTGCCTTTAAACAGCTTAGAAAATTCCAGAAAATGACGTCATGGTTTTAGAAGCTTCTGATAGGCTAATTGACATCATTTGAGTCAATTGGCGGTGTACCTGTGGATGTATTTCAAGGCCTACCTTAAAACTCAGTGCCTCTTTGCTTGACATCATGGGAAAATCAAAAGACCTCAGAAAAAAATTGTAGACCTCCACAAGTCTGTTTCATCCTTGGCAGCCAAATGCCTGAATGTACCACATTCATCTTTACAAAGAATAGTACACAAGTATAAACACCATGGGACTTCACAGCCCTCATACCGCTCAGGAAGGAGACGCGTTCTGTCTCCTAGAGATGTGCGAACAACAGAACAACAGCAAAGGACCTTGTGAAGATGCTGGAGGAAACAGGTACAAAACTATCTATATCCAAGTAAAATAAGTCCTATATCGGCATAACCTTAAAGGCCACTCAGCAAGGAAGATGTCACTGCTCCAAAACCGCCATAAGAAAGTCAGACTACGGTTTGCCACTACACATGGGGACAAAGATTGTACTTTTTGGAGAAATGTCCTCTAGTCTGATGAAACAAAAATAGATCTGTGTGGCCAGAATGACCATCGTTATGTTTGGATGAATAATGGTGAGGCTTGCAAGCCGAAGAACACCATCCCAACCGTGAAGCACGGGGGTGGCAGCATCATGTTGTGGGGGTGCTTTGCTGCAGGGACTGGTGCATTTCACAAAATAGATGGCATCATGAGGCAGGAAAATTATGTGGCTATATTGAAGCAACATCTCAAGACATCAGTCAGGAAGTTAAAGCTTGGTCGCAAATGGGTCTTCCAAATGGACAATGAGGAGGCCTACAAACCTGACTCAGTTACACCAGCTCTGTCAGGAGGGATGGGCAAAAATTCATCCAACTTATTGTTCACCCAACTTATGTATTGCTGAAATACATCATTCTCTCTACTATTATTCTGACATTTCACAATCAGGGAAGGGAAGTTTTACTCTGATTAAATGTCAGGAATGGTGAAAAACTAAGTTTAAATGTTTAAATGTATTTGGCTAAGGTCTATGAAAACCTTCTACTTCAACTGTACATATTGGTTTACTTGCCCTGTAAGCAGTCTATGGACAAGCTATGACATCAATCCGCAATTTCTTTTTGTTAACCTGGCCAGTGTTGCTAACTTTTAGCATTTGAGGCACAAATCCAATGCAAGTGAATGGTACCTATATTAGCATTTTTGTGCTTCATGTCCAAATCATCCTAAAGTATCTACGAATTGACTGTTTAACTCAATAAAGCTACTTATAGATGATTTGGACATGAAGTGCGAAAATGTTAATATACAGGGCATTAGGAAAGTATTCAGACAATTGACATTTTCCACATTTTGTTACGTTACATCCTTATTCTAAAATTAATTAAATAGTTTCCCCCCCTTATCAATCTACACACAATACCCCATAATGACAAAGCAAAGACAGGTTTAACAAATATATATATTTTTTTACAAATAAAAACACATTAAAAAAACGTATTTTTAAAATCACAATCACTCAGTACTTTGTTGAAGCACCTTTGGCAGCGATTACAGCCTCAATTCTTCTTGGGTATGACACTTGGATATGACACTACAAGCTTGTCAGAATCTTGTTTCTTGTTTCTTGAATCTTGTTTCTTGTTTCTCATGGTCTTTCGGCCTTTTGGCAAACTCCAAGCGGGCTGTCATGTGCCTTTTACTGAGGAATGGCTTCTGTCTGGCCACTCTACCATAAAGGCCTCAATTGTGGAGTGCTGCAGAGATGGTTTTCCTTCTGGAGATCAAAATAACACTTTGAAACCTCCCGGGTTTGATCCCAGGCTGTGTCACAACTGGTTGGGACTGGGAGTCCCATAGGGCAGCACACAATTGGCCCAGCGTTGTTATAAGAGGGTTTTGTCAGGGGGGCGTTACTTGGCTCAACTCACTCTAGCAACTCCTTGTGGCGTGCCGGGTGCCTGCAAGCTGACAACAGTCGTCAGTTGAACAGTGTTTTCTTCCGACACATTGGTTCAGCTGGCTTCCAGGTTAAGCGAGCAGGTGTTAAGAAGCCCGGCTTGACGGGCCATGTTTCAGAGGACGCATGACTCGACCTTCGCCCCTCCCGAGCTCTTTGGGGAGTTGCAGCGGTGAGACATGATCGTAATTGGATTGCAAATGAATATCACGAAATTGGGGAGAAAAGGGGGGGGTGTTAAATATGAAATTGTGAAAATTAGGATAATGCACTTTTAGTTGAAAGATCTATAAAAAGAAAATCGCCCTGTTTAGGTGGGCGATTTTAGCCCACAAGATGACATCACAATTTGATCTGATTATTCTGACCAATTACCAGTCATCTTTATTTGCATATGTATCCTCCTACTTTGAAGAGGTAAGCTTGGTATGATCTATACTCTAGAATCTAGAGTCTAGATGATAATATATTTACATTTACATTTAAGTCATTTAGCAGACGCTCTTATCCAGAGCGACTTACAAATTGGATATATTTTTTGTATTAACACGCCAACACGATCAGACTGAGCATTTCATTGGCAAAAGGAGGCTCAGGGAAATAAATGATTGCAAATATATTTGGATTTATTTTCATGAAATAAAGTCACACAGTGATTTATTAGACTAAAATAAATTAAAGGACTGCATGGGGGCTTTACAAATCAACCTAGAACGATTTTTAAAAAATGCCATTCTCAAATGTAAAGCCCAGAAAAAAGTAGGCTACCGTTATTCTTAGATTGGCTGCAAAAAAAATAGCTTTTTTTAAATGCAATGAAAAAATTGGAATAGACCAGAATGACGCGCTCACCCAACATGCGCTCACCCAACAAATGTTTGTTTCTGCAGTAAGGATTCACAGTATTGAGAGAATTAATGTGTAATTTATCAGCAGACTCTTGTTGTCTGGAGCTCAAAAAGCAATAGTAGCAGAATGCAAATCAGGGAGCCGAATGAACGGCTCTTTCACCGATGTGATTCGGTTCGCGACGTTCACCAAAAATAACTTTTCAACAAGAGCCGTTCGCTCGCGAACGACCCATCACTAGATGTGGGAAGAATGTGAATAATACATCTCCTGATCATTCTGTTCCAAAAATGTCAACAAGTGCATTCATTCAGGAAAAAATAATTACTCCAACCCAGTCTGGACCGAGAAAAGATAACAAATAGAATAAAAACAAGAGTAGAATACCGGAGCCGTGATTAAAATGAGTGGAAATGAATAGAAAGCAGGTGACGAGAGACTGATGAGGTATAATTTACAGTGAGTGACCACAACACAGGGTCCAATGGTAAGCATGTGTGCTGGTGGAGGGCGGCGCTGTCTGCTGTCTCTAACCCAGGATGGGTTGTCAGTTCCTAGGTTTGGCTGGCTATGCTTCTGGGGCCTGGGCCTGCTTGGTTGGTCCTACTCTGAACCCATTGGCCTGTCTGGTCTGCCAGACACACAGGCCTGTCTCTCCCTGCATGGGAAGGAAGGTTCAGAGCACTGTACAAAGTGACAACCCCATCAAATAGGCCTGAATAAAAGGGATTTTTATGACTTTCCATCAAAGAGCAGTTGGGAGATCAAAGCACACAGAGAGTGAGCACGAGTGGATGGAAAGTTCAGAATCATACAGGGAGAGAGAGAGATGTGGAGAGAAGGAGGGGGACCCTCAAAGGGAATTTGATATCTCTCATGAAAGGCCTGGCCTAACCTGCCACACTTTGCGTTCCCCTCGGCAGTAAATCTCCAACATGAGGTTGTCATTCACCCCTACACATCTACCATACCTATTTTACAAACGTGGCACACACCTTATGGTCATATGCAAAGCACCATAGATAGTAGAACGGAAATATAAGTCATGATTTACCGTGTTATCGATCAGTTAAAACTAGAAGAGAACTTGTGTGCATCCTTCATCTATGCAAAAGTATTACATACACCACCGGTCAAAAGTATTAGAACACCTACTCATTCAAGGGGTTTTCTTTATTTTTATTATTTTCTACATTGTGGAATAATATTAAATACAGCAAAACTATGAAATAACACACATGGAATCATGTATTTACCAAAAACGTGTTAAACATTTCAAAATATATTTTATATTTGAGATTCTTCAAATAGCCACCCTTTGCCTTGATGACAGCTTTGCACACTCTTGGCATTCTCTCAACCATCTTCACCTGGAATGCTTTCCCAACAGTCTTGAAGGAGTTTTCACATATACTGAGCACTTGCTGGCTGCTTTTCCTTCACTCTGCGGTCCGACTCATCCCAAACCATCTCAATTTGGTTGAGGTCGGGGATTGTGGAGGCCAGGTCATCCGATGCAGCACTCCATCACTCTCTTTCTTGGTAAAATAGCCCTTACACAGCCTGGAGGTGTGTTGGGTCATTGTCCTGTTGAAAAACAAATGATAGTCCCATTAAGCCTAAACCCGATGGGATAGTGTATCACTGCAGAATGCTGTGGTAGCCATGCTGGTTAAGTGTGCCTTGAATTGTAAATAAATCACAGACTGTGTCATCAGCAAAGCACCCCCACACCATAACACCTCCTCCTCCATGCTTTACGGTGGGAAATACACATTAGATCATCTGTTCACCCACACCTTGTCTCACAAAGACACGACGGTTGGAACAAAAAATCTCCAATTTGGACTCCAGACCAGAGGACACATTTCCACCGGTCTAATATCTGATGTTATGATATCTGATATCATGTTTCTTGGCCCAAGCAAGTCTTTTATTCTTATTGGTGTCCTTTAGTGGTGATTTCTTTGCAGGCACCATGAAGGCCTGTGTAATGATCGTTGTAGGTGGAAGAAGGAGAGGGCCAATTGAGAACCATACTTACTTAGTACCCTCCCCAAAGGTGCGGACTCCGGCCGCAAAACCTAAACCCATAGGGGAGGGTCTGGGTGGGCATCTGTCCGCGGTGGCGGCTCTGGCGCGGGACGTGGACCCCACTCCGCCTTAGTCTGGGCCCACTTAGGTGGCACCTTTGGAGCGGCGCAGGAGTGAAGGGCGACTTTGGCAGCGCCGGAGTGAAGGGCGACTCTGGCAGCGCCGGAGTGAAGGGCAGCTCTGGCAGACTGACGGACGGGCGGAGAGACAGCCTGGTGCGTGGGGCTGCCACAGGAGGCCTGGTGCATAGAGGAGGCACCGGATGTATCGGTCCGTGGAGGGGCACTGGAGGTCTCGAGCACCCAGCCTGCACAACCTGTCCTGGCTGGATACTCCCTGTAGCCCGGCAAGTGCGGCGGGGTGGAACATACCGCACTGGGCTGTGCTGGCGAACCGGAGACACCGGGCGTAGGGCTGGTGCCATATAACCCGAGCCGAGGAGATGCACTGGAGACCAGATGCGTTGACCCGGCCAATACGTGGAGCTGCGATGTAGCGCACCGGGCTATGCGTGCGCACTGGGGACCACGGTAAGCCACTGTAAGCACGGGGAGTTCGCTCAGGTCCCCTACCTGACTTAGCCCCCCCCCAATCATTTTTTGGGGCTGCTACTCGCACGGCAGCCTGTTGCGCTCATATCCCCCAGCCTGTGCCCAGGGTCCCTTACTGTCCAAAATCACCTCCCATGTCCAGGAGTCCAGAACACTCTGCTCCTGGTTACCACACTGCTTGGTCCGGTTGTGGTGGGTAGTTCTGTAACGATCGTCGTAGGTGAAGAATGAGAGGACCAAGGTGCAGCGTGGTACGTTTTCATGATCTTTTAATTACACTGAACACTAGAACAAAATAACAAAAACGGAACAAACGAAACAGTCCTGTCTGGTACAGAGACAGAGACAGAAAACAACTACCCACAACTCAAGAGCGAAAACAGGCTGCCTAAGTATGGTTCTCAATCAGAGACAACGATTGACAGCTGCCTCTGATTGGGAACCATACCAGGCCAAACACATAGAAAAACAAACATAGAATGCCCACCCCAACTCACCAACCTAAAATAGAGACATAAAAAAAGGAACTAAGGTCAGGACGTGACAGCCTGATTCACACGGTCTCCTCTGAACAGTTGATGTTGAGATGTGTTTGTTACTTTGCAATTTCTGAGGCTGGTAACTCTAATTAACTTATCCTCTGCAGCAGAGGTAACTCTGGGTCTTCCATTCCTGTGGTGGTCCTCATGAGAGCCTCATTGCGCTTGATGGTTTTTGCGACTGCACTTGAAGAAACTTTTTTTTAAACTCTCAAAGTTCCTGAAATTCTTCGCATTGACTGACCTTGTCTTAAAGTAAGGATGGACTGTCTTTTCTCTTTGCTTATTTGAGATGTTCTTGCCATAATATGGATTTGGTCTTTTACCAAGTAGGGCTATCTTCTATATACCCCTCCTACCTTGTCACAACACAACTGATTGGCTCAAACACATTAAGAAGGAAATACATTTCACAAATTCACTATAAAGAAGGCACACCTGTTAACTAAAATGTATTCCGGGTGACTACCTCATCAAGCTGCTGGAGAAAATGCCAATAGTGTGTAAAGCTGCCATTAAGGCAGATAGTGGCTATTTGAAGAATCTCAATTATAACATGTATTTGGATTTGTTTAACACTTTTTTGGTTACTACATGATTCCGTATGAGTTATTTCATAGTTTTGATGTCTTTACTATTATTCTACAATGTAGAAAATAGCAAAAATAAAGAAAAACACTTGAATGAGTAGGTGTTCGTAATCTTTTGACTGGTAGTGTACATTGTAAAATAGGAACAATAATCATCCTGGTTGTCAATGATAAGGCATCAGTTCTTGTATGGTCTGCAGCAGGTTGTGTAGTCAACTTCTGCTCTCTCTCCTATTATAAGTCTTATTGACAGGCTAATTAAGAATCCGATTGGGGCCGTATCCTTCCACTCTATATTTACGGAAAGGAGAAGAATGCAGCCGGTGCTGCAGAGAAACTAGTGTAGATGTGTAACAACAACACCCCTGACAACAAAGCAGGCCCTCAAGACATTGTCTAATGTCCAAAGATTCCATCAACACAGAGTGTGCGTACAGGACCACCTTTATATAAGGCTCAGATCTATGTATAGCTATGACACAAGTCTCTTTTGTCATGATCCTTCTCCATCTTGACAAAAAGTTGAGTATATGTTTGGGTCCCTAAAGTTGCTGTTGTCCAGAGTTGCTCAGCACCCATGGGATAGAATCAATGGATTGCTGGATGAATCAGTGAGAGAAGAGACAACTGGCTTGCAGAACTTTTGAAAAAGTGCAAAAGTAATGCAATTCAATTATTATAACGGTTTGTCTTATAAGGATGACAGTGTTATTTTCAGATACGTTCATACTCCAAGAACAAAACAACAACTCTCCCAGGTATCCTGTTTCTTGCTGACAGAATACAGAAAATGACAGATCTGTCTAAAATGTGTATCCACATCAACATCATTTCTCAATCTGATCTACTAGTATACATCAGGTGTACACACGTACTATTTAAGAAGGTCCTGTCACACAAATGCCCTAGGTTGCAAAGGTCCATATGGATATTGTCATTTATCGGCCTAGAAACAAACCCCCACCTTGTAACCCATGTTACCCCAAACTGTTCAAGCTATTCACACCCCTCTTGTTGGCGGAGAGAGAAATATATATTTTTTTAAGCAGATCTTTTGGTACTAAAAACTCCCTAGTCCTTGTAGATGAAAAGCATACCCATAACACGATGCAGCCGCCACCATGCTTGAAAATATGAAGAGTGGTACCCAGTATTGTGTTGTATTCAGGACATAAAGTTCATTTCTTTGCCACATATTTGCAGTTTTACTTTAGTGCCTTATTGCAAACAGGATGCTTGTTTTGAATATTTGTATTCTGTACAGGCTTCCTTCTTTTCGCTCTGTCATTTAGGTCAGTATTGTGTAGTAGCTACAATGCTGTTGATCCATTCTCAGTTTTCTCTTATCAAAGCCATTAAACTCTGTAACTCTTGTAAAGTCACCATTGGCCTCATGGTGAAATCCCTGAGCGTTTTCCTTCCTCTCCGGCAACTAGTTAGGAACGATACCTATATCTTTGTAGTGACTGGGTGTATTGATACATCATCTAAAGTGTCATTAATAACTTCACCATGCTCAAAGAGGTATTCAATGTCAGCTTTTTTTTCCATTTTTAACCATCTACTAATAGGTGACCTTCTTTGCGAGACATTGGAAAACCTCCCTGGTCTTTGTGTTTGAATCTGTGTTTGAAATTCACTGCTCGACTGATGGACCTTGCAAGTAATTGTATGTGTGGGGTACAGATATGAAGTAGTCATTCAAAGATCACGTTAAACACTATTATTACACACAAAGTGAGTCCATGCAACTTATTATGTGACTTGTTATGTGACTTGTTACCCCTGAACCTATTTAAGCTTTTTTTGACAAACGGGTTGAATACATTTCAGCTTTTCATTTTTAATTCATTTCTAAACATTTCTAAAAACATAATTCCACTTTCACATTATGGGGTTTTGTGTATATGTGTTTGTATTTATTATGGACCCCCATTAGCTGCTGCCAAGCCAGCAGCTACTCTTCCTGGGGTCCGGCAAAAGGAAGGAAGTTAAGGAAGGAAGTTATACATTTTTAAAAACATTGCAGTACATTCACAACAGATTTCACAACACACTAAGTGTGTGCCCTCAGGCCCCTACATATCTACAACACAAAATCCATGTGTGCGAGTATATAGTGCATATGTTATCGTGTGTATGTATGCATGTGTCTGTGCCTATGTTTGTTGCTTCACAATCCCGCTGTTCTTTAAGGTGTATTTTTATCTGTTTTGTCAATCTGATTCTACGACTTGCATCAATTACCTGATGTGGAATAGAGTTCCATGTAGTCATGGCTCTATGTAGTACTGTGTGCCTCCCATAGTCTGTTCTTGACTTGGGGACTGTGAAGAGACCTCTGGTGGCATGTCTTGTGGGGTATGCAAGGGTGTCTGAGTTGTGTGCTAGTCATTTAAACAGACAGCTTGATGCTTTCAACATGTCAATACCTCTCACAAATACAAGTAGGGATGAAGTCAATCTCTCCTCCACTTTAAGCCAGGAGAAATTGACATGCATATTATTAATGTTGGCTCTCTGTGTACATCCAAGGCCCACCTGCCTACACAACTGAACAGTAGTCCATGTGCAACAAAACTAGAGCCTGTAGGAACTGCCTTGTTGATAGTGCTGTTTTAAGAAGGTAGAGCTACGCTTTATTATGGACTGACTTCTCCCCATCTTAGCTATTGTTGTATCCAAATGTTTTGACCGTGACAGTTTACAATCCAGGGTTACTCCAAGCAGTTTAGTCACCTCAACTTGCTCAATTTCCACATGATTTATTTCAAGATTTAGTTGAGGTTTACGGTTAAGTGAATGATTTTTCCCCAAATACAATGCTTGTAGTTTAATGATTTTAAATTTAAGACTGAATAAAGCTTCAGTTAGTTTCAGAATCGGTGGCAAGGAATAAGTCAAGCCTAAATTTTCTAATCTTGCCAATGAAAAAAATCATTAAAATAGATGGCAATATCAATCAGTTTTGTGATGAATTAGTCATCTGATTCAATGAAGGATGGAGTTGAGTTTTCCTTTTTTTCCTAAAATGTCATTGATGATGCTCCAAAGCTTTTTACTATCATTCTTTAAGTCATTTTATCATTGTTTCATAGTGTAGTTTCTTCTTTTATTCAGTTTAGTCACATGATTTCTCAATTTGCAGTACTTTTGCCAATCGGTTGTACAGCCACACATATTTGCCATTTCTTTTGCCTAATCCATCTCAACCATACAATTTTTCAATTCCTCATCAATCAATGGGGACTTAAAAATTTTACAGTAATTTTCTTAATTGGTATATGCTTATCAGTAACTGGGATAAGCAATTTCATAAATGTGTCAAGTGCAACGTCTGGTTGTGTCACACCCTGATCTGTTTCACCTGTCTTTGTGATTGACTCCACCCACCTCCAGGTGTCACCCGTTTCCCCCATTAGTCCCTGGGTATTTATTCCGCTGTTCCCTGTTTGTCTGTTGCCAGTTCGTCTTGTCAAGTCCATCAGCGTGTTTTTCCGTGCTCCTTCTTTTTCATATCTCTCTTTTGCTAGTCCTCCTGGTTTTGACCCTTGACTCTGACTCTGCCTGCCTGACCATACTACCTGCCCTGACCTCGAGCCTGCCTGCCACTCTGTACCTCCTGGACTCTGACCTTGTTTATGATCTTCTGCCTGTCCACGACATTCTCTTTGCCTGCCCCTTGGATTATAATAAATATCAGCGACTCTAACCATTTGCCTCCCGTGTCTGCTTCTGGGTCTCACCCTGTGCCCTTATAGGTTGCGCCTCATTACACACCACAGACCAACAAATATTTTTACATCAACAACATAGAGTAGGAATCACTACTAAACTTCTTGTATGATCTCTAAAACACTGTATTAGGCCCAGCCTTTGGAACTTTGATGTTCATAGATATGGCTACTATATTGTGATCACTACATCTGATGGATCTGGATACTCTTTTCAAGCACATTTTCCAGCATTAGTAAAGATGTAATCAATACATGTTGAGGATTTCATTCCTGTGCTGTTTGTAGCTACCCTGGCAGGTTGACTGATAACCTGAACACGTCTGTAGCCATGAAGTGCTTTGAAAGGCTGGTCATGGCTCACATCAACACCATTATCCAAAAAACCCTAGACCCACTCCAATTTGCATACCGCCCCAACAAATCCAAAGATGATGCAATCTCTATTGTGCTCAACACTGCCCTTTCCCACCTGGACAAAAGGAACACCTATGTGAGAATGCTATTCATTGACTACAGCTCAGCGTTCAACACCATAGTGCCCTCAAAGCTCATCACCAAGCTAAGGTCCCTGGGACTAAACACCTCCCTCTGCAACTGGGCTTCCTGACGGGCCGCCTTCAGGTGGTAAGAGCAGGTAACAACACCTCTCCCTCAATGTGATCAAGACAAAGGAGATTATTGTGGACTACAGGAAAAGGAGAACCGAGCAAGCCCCCATTCTCATTGACGGGGCTGCAGTGGAGCAGGTTGAGAGCTTCAAGTTCCTTGCTGTCCACATCACCAACAAATTATCATGGTCCAAACACACTAAGACAGTCATGAAGACAAGGCCTATTTTCCCCGAGGAGACTGAAAAGATTTGGCATGAGTCCTCAAATCCTCAAAAGGTTCTACAGCTGCACCATCGAGAGCATCCCTGCCTGGTATGGCAACTGCTCAGCCTCCGACTGCAAGGCACTACAGAGGGTAGTGTGTAAGTCCCAGTACATCACTTGGCCAAGCTTCCTGCCATCCAGGACCTATATACCAGGCAGTGTCAGAGGAAGGCCCTAAAAATTGTCAAAGACTCCAGCCACCCTAGTGATGGTCTGTTCTCTCTGCTACCGCGCTTTCAATCATCACATTCCCAGTGGTCAGAAGTTTACATACATTCAATTAGTATTTGGTAACATTGCCTTTAAATTGTTTAACTTGAGTCAAACGTTTCATTTAGCCTTCCAAAAGCTTCCCACAATAAGTTGGGTGAATTTTGGCCCATTCCTCCTGACAGAGCTGGTGTAACTGAGTCAGGTTTGTAGGCACACGCTTTTTCAGTTCTGCCCACAAATTTTCTGTAGGTTTGAGGTCAGGGCTTTCTGATGGCCACTCCAATACCTTGACGTTGTTGCCCCTAAGCCATTTTGCCACAACTTGGAAGTATGCTTGGGGTCATTGTCCATTTGGAAGACCCATTTGCGACCAAGCTTTAACTTCCTGACTGATGTCTTGAGATGTTGCTTCAATATATCCACATAATTTTCCTTCCTCATGATGCCATCTATTTTGTGAAGTGCACCAGTCCCTCCTGCAGCAAAGCACCCCCACAAAATGATGCTGCCACCCCCATGCTTCACGGTTGGGATGGTGCTCTTCGGCTTGCAAGCCTCCCCCTTTTTCCTCCAAACATAAGGATGGTCATTTTGGCCAAACAGTAACATTTTTGTTTCATCAGACCAGAGGACATTTCTCCAAAAAGTATGATCTTTGTCCCCATGTGCAGTTGCAAACTGTAGTCTGGCTTTTTTATGGTGGTTTTGGAGCAGTAGCCTCTTCCTTGCTGAGCGGCCTTTCAGGTTATGTTGATATAGGACTCATTTTACTGTGGCTATAGATACTTTTGTACCTGTTTCCTCCAGCATCTTCACAAGGTCCTTTGCTGCTGTTCTGGGATTGATTTGCACTTTTGTTACCAAAGTATGTTCATCTCTAGCAGACAGAACATGTCTCCTTCCTCAGCAGTATGAGGGCAATATGGTCCCATGGTGTTTATACTTGCATACTATTGTTGCATACTATACAGATGAACGTGGTACCTTCAGGCGTTTGGAAATTGCTCCCAAGTATGGAACTGACTTTTGGAGGTCTACAATTTTTTTCTGAAGTCTTGGCTGATTTCTTTTGATTTTCCTATGATGTCAAGCAAAGAGGCACTGAGATTGAAGGTAGGCCTTAAAATCCATATCCACAGATACACCTCCAATTGACTCAAATGGTGTCAATTAGCCTATCAGATGCTTCTAAAGCCATTTCAACATTTTCTGGAATTTTCCAAGCTGTTTAAAGGCACAGTCAACTTAGTGTATGTTAAACTCTGACCCACTGTAACCCTAGATGCAGTCGCACCCCTAAAAACAAAACACATTTGTCATAAGAAACTAACTCCCTGGTATACAGAAAATTCCCGAGCTCTGAAGCAAGCTTCCAGAAAATTGGAACGGAAATGGCGTTACACCAAACTGGAAGTCTTCCAACTAGCTTTGAAAAACAGTACCGTGCAGTATCGAAGAGCCCTTACTGCTGCTCGATCATCCTATTTTTCCAAATTAATTGAGGAAAATAAGAACAATACAAAATGTATTTTTGATACTGTCGCAAAGTTCCCCAAGAGAAGATGGCTTTCACTTCAGCAGTGATAAATTCATGAAATTCTTTGAGGAAAAGATCACGATCATTAGAAAGCAAATTACGAACTCCTCTTTAAATCTGCGTATTCCTTCAAAGCTCAGTTGTCCTGAGTCTACACATCTCTGCCAGGACCTAGGATCAATGGAGAGATTAAAGTTTGTTAATACTATATTTCTTGACACATTGATGAAAATAATCATGGCCTCTTATCCTTCAAGTTAGCATTCTGTACCCTATTCTAATTAAACTACTGAAAAATCTGCTTCCTGTGCTTGGCCCTCCTATGTTGAACATAATAAACGGCTCTCTGTCCACCGGATGTGTACCAAACTCACTTAAAGTGGCAGTAATAAATCCTCTCTTGAAAAAGCCAAACCTTGATCCAGAAAATATAAAAAACTATCGGCCTATATCGAATCTCCCATTCCTCTCAAACATTTTAGAAAAAGATGCCTTCCTGAAGACAAACAATGTATACAAAACGCTTCAGTCTGGTTTTAGACCCCATCATAGCACTGAGACTGCACTTGTGAAGGTGGCAAATGACTTTTTAATGACTTCAGACCGAGGCTCTGCATCTGTCCTCGTGCTCCCAGACCTTAGTGCTGCTTTTGATACCATCGATCACCACGTTCTTTTGGAGAGATTGGAAACCCACATTGGTCTATACGGACAAGTCCTGGCCTGGTTTAGATCTTATCTGTTGAAAAGATATCAGTTTGTCTCTGTGGATGGTTTTTCCTCTGATAAATCAACTGTACATTTCGGTGTCCCTCAAGGTACTGTTTTAGGACCCCAGTTGTTTTCACTATAGATTTTACCTCTTGGTGATTCGGAAACATAATGTTAACTTTCACAGCTATGTGTGGACGACACACAGCTGTACATTTTGATGAAACATTATGAAGCCCCAAAATTGCCCTCCCTGGAAGCCTGTGTTTCAGACATAAGGAAGTGGATGGCAGCAAATGTTCTACTTTTAAACTCGAACAAAACAGAGATGCTAGTTCTAGGTCCCAAGAAACAAAGAGTTCTTCTGTTGAATCTAACAATTCATCTTGATGGTTGTACAGTTGTCTCAAATAAAACTGAAGGACCTCGGCATTACCCTGGACCCTGATCTCTCTTTATACATATCAAGACTGTTTCAAGGACATGTTTTTCCATCTACGTAACATTGCAAAAATCAGAAACTTTATGTCTAAAAATGATGCAGAAAAATGAATCCATGCTTTTGTCACTTCTTGGTTAGACTACTGCAATGCTCTACTTACCGGCTACCCGAATTAAGCACTAAATTCAACTTCAGTTAGTGCTAAACATGGCTGCTAGAATCTTGACTAGAACCAAGAAATGTTATCATATTACTCCAGCGCTAGCCTCTCTACACTGGCTTTCTGTTAAGGAAAGGGCTGATTTCAAGGTTTTACTGCTAACCTACAAAGCATTACATGGGCTTGCTCCTACCTATCTTTTCGATTTGGTCCTGCCGTACGCAGGCCTCCTTACTGTCCCTAGAATTTCTTAGCAAACAGCTGGAGGCAGGGCTTTCTCCAATAGAGCTCCATTTTTATGGAATGGTCTGCCTATCCATGTGAGAGACTCAGACTCGGTCTCAACCTTTAAGTCTTTATTGAAGACTCATCTCTTCCGTAGGTCCTATGATTGAGTGTAGTCTGGCCCAGGAGTGTAAAGGTGAACGGAAAGGCACTGAGCAATGATCCGCCCTTGCTGTCTCTGCCTGGCCGGTTCCCCTCTCTCAACTGGGATTCTCTCCCTCAAACCCTATTACAAGGGCTGAGTCACTGGCTTACTGGTGCTCTTCCATGCCATCCCCAGGAGGGGTGCGTCACTTGAGGGGGTTGAGTCACTGATGTGATCTTCCTGTCCGGGTTGCCCCCCTTGGGTTGTGCCGTGGGAGATCTTCTTTGGCTTTGTCTCAGGATGGTAAGTTTGTGTTTGGAGCTATCCCTCTAGTGGTGTGGGGGCTGTGCTTTGTAGTAAGACAGGAGTATTTCTCTTGTCTTATCCGGTGTCCTGTGTGGATTTAAGTATGCTCTCTCTAATTATCCCTCTCTTTCTCTCTCTTTCTTTCTCTCGTTCTTTCTTTCTTTCTTTCTTTCTTTCTTTCTTTCTTTCTTTCTTTCTCGCTCTCTCGGAGGACCCGAGCCCTAGGACCATGCCTCAGGACTACCTGGCCTGATGACTCGTAGCTGTCCCCAGTCCACCTGGTCATGCTGCTGCTCCAGCACCTGTTCACCGGACATGCTACCTGTGCCAGACCTGCTGCGTTCAACTCTCTAGAGACAGCAGGAGCGGTAGAGATACTCTGAATGATCGGCTATGAAAAGCCAACTGACATTTACTCCTGCGGCGCTGACCTGTTGCACCCTCTACAACCACTGTGATTATTATTATTTGACCCTGCTCGTCATCTATGAACATTTGAACATCTTGGCCATGTTCTGTTATAATCTCCACCCGGCACAGCCAGAAGAGGACTGGCCACCCTTCGAAGCCTGGTTCCTCTCTAGGTTTCATCCTTGGTTCTGACCTTTCTAGGGAGTTTTTCCTAGCCACCATGCTTCTACACTTGCATTGCTTGCTGTTTGGGGTTTTAGGCTGGGTTTCTGTACAGCACTTTGTGACATCAGCTGATGTAAGAAGGGCTTTGTAAATACATTTGATTGATTGAAATACATTTTAATGAATTGTGATACAGTGAATTATAAGTCAAATAATTTGTCTGTAAACAATTGTTGGAAAAATTACTCGTCATTGTCACAAATCCCGCCGAAGATGGTTCTTCTTCCTGTTCGGCGGTCATCACCGCCAGCCTACTAGCTGCCACCGATCCCCTTTTCTGTTTCAGTTAGTTTTGTCTGATTAGTTTCGCCTGTTTGTTGTTTGGGTTTTGTTTTGGGTTATTTAAACCCGGTATGCCCGCCTGCTTTTGTGCGGGCTTGTTTTTCTGTTCATGTGTGTGGATTTTTATGGATTCCCTTTTCCGGACACTTTCGTCCTGTTTTTTGGACTTGGTTATTTATGCACCCTGGTGTTTGGTGTTACCGTTACTCTGTTCCTGGAATAAAAACCCACATTTGAACTACCTCTGCTCTCTGCGCCTGACTCTTCCACCCACTACTCCTAGAACCCATGACAGTCATGCACAAAGTAGATGTCCCAACCGACTTGCCAAAACTATAGTTTGTTAACAAGACATTTGTGGAGTGGTTCAAAAACAAGTTTTAATGACTCCAACCTGAGTGTATGTAAACTTCCGACTTCAACTGTATTTATTTTTTACTTAACACTTTTTTTTCTTAAAACTTCTTAAAGCATTGTTGATTAAGGTCTTGTAAGTAAGAATTTCACTGTAAGGTTGTATTTTGTACCTGTTGTATTTTGGCGAATGTGACAAATAAAATTTGATTTGATTCGATATCACACATGTTATCCAGATATTGACTATTAGACCACTTGGTGGTCTACAGCAGCTTCCCACAAGAACGGGCTTTAGGTGAGGCAGATTAACCTGTAGCCATATTACTTCAACAGTATTTAACATGGGATCCTCTCTAATCTTTACAGGAATGTGGTTCTGAATATAAACAGCGACACCTTCACCACTGGCATTTCTGTGTTTTCTGTAAATGTTATAACCTTGTATTGCTACCACTGTATCATCAAATGTATTGTGTAAGTGAGTTTCAGAGCTAGTCGGAATATGAATTCCATCTGTTACTAGCCAGTTATTCATTTCATTAACCTTGTTTCCTTAAGCTACATATATTAACGTTGGCTATTTTGAGCACATTTCTGGGATGCTTGCTTGTTTTCATTGCTTTACTGGGAAGCTTAGCAGAAGTAGATATTCTCATGCTATTTATGTTAGTGCAGAGTGAGGTGCACACAGTGGACTTCCTACTAGGGCATACCGCCTCAGTGCTAACAGCATAAATCTGGTTCATAGGCACATGATTGCTGCATACAATAGCTGTACGATCAGCAGAGGCATTCATGACAGTTAGAAGGACATAAATTAGATTACTTACATTGTGTCTACCAATGCCCCTGGTATAATGTACATTTGCTAAAGCATTATGATGACTCACAATTAACTGAGCTGGGCTTGAGTCATTGATAAGTCATTGTCTCAATGCAGCCTTATAATGCTGTGAAAGGATCCAGGATCCCATACTCCTTATAAAACGTGTTTCCAAAAGGTATCGAAATTGTCAACAAAAGTTACACCCACTGTACTGTAATAATCACGTAGCCAGATATGAAGAGAAAGAATCCTGCTAAAGCATTCAATGCCACGTCTCAGAGAGGGCACAGGGCCCGATATTATGGGTATTTTATTAGTGTCTAGCAGAGAGTCAATTAGCGCTTTGAAATCCAGTTTCAACTGTTTAGAGCTGCCCTTCATAATGTCATTAAAACCCACATGGACTACGATAGAATCAATGTCCATGTCCTGGCGTAGTACATTCGGGAGCAGCTTAGTCATGTCATTTGCTCAAGCTCTGGGAGAGGTCATTGTTTTTGCACCAGGAACAGCCACATTTCTTAACATGGAGCTGCCCAAAATCCGCCCACTCCCACGCTTCACAGGTTGGTGCATCGCTCCCTCAGATGGAAAAACCCTGCAGATCCAGAGCAGTGACTGAAGGTTGCCGACCACGACTTCGAAATCGTAGGGGAAGGAGTAGGAGTAGGCACAGTGGCCAAAGACACAAGTACCCCCAGCAACGAAGGTGCAGGAAGATCAGGCTCCAGGGTGACAAAACGATTTGTTGTTGTGTCCCCTCCAGGCCTCTCGCTGGGTGTGTAGACTGCTTCGCGGGAGGCCACTGTCTTCAGCTTCCACTGAAGACAGTGGCGTAGAAAAGGTAAACATTCTATTCTGCGTTTTCCCCAGTTTCTTACGTGGGCTGGCTACCTGTGCGATCAAGGAAGCTACCTCAAGCCTATAATCCACAGCAAGCAAACAATTGTCGCATTGGAACTCTGAGTGATCCAGTTTGTCCTGAAACAAAGCGTAGTAGATGGAACCGTTCATTTACCTTTCCAGACAGAGGGCTCCATTGGAAAACTCATCTGGGAATAACTTTTTTTAGCTTGATGGCTAATGTTAGCAGCTTAGCTAGGTTAGCGGCACTTTCAAGTAGACTTTAACCTGTCAATTAAACGTGATTCTGGGACAAGAAATAGCGGTCCTAGCTGTTAAATAATTCAGAATCCATGCAATAACAAGTTTGGTATTTATGTTTGTAGGCCAGTGACACAAAATGTAAATGTAATCAATTTCAAAGTCAGGCTCTTACACAACTAAATGTGAAAAAAGTCAAGGGGTGTGGATACTTTCTGAAGGCACTGTATATATATATATATAATATATATATATATATATATATATATATATATATATATATACAGTGGGGAGAACAAGTATTTGACACACTGACGATTTTGCAGGTTTTCCTACTTACAAAGCATGTAGAGGTCTGTCATTTTTATCATAGGTACACTTCAACTGTGAGAGACGGAATCTACAGCAAAAATCCAGAAAATCACATTGTATGATTTTTAAATAATTAATTAGCATTTTATTGCATGACATAAGTATTTGATACATCAGAAAAGCCAAACTTAATATTTGGTACAGAAACCTTTGTTTGCAATTACAAAGACCAGGTTTGCACACACTGCAACAGGGATTTTGGCCCACTCCTCCATACAGACCTTCTCCAGATCCTTCAGATTTCGGGGCTGTTGCTGGGCAATATGAACTTTCAGCTCCCTCCAAAGATTTTCTATTGGGTTCAGGTCTGGAGACTGGCTAGGCCACTCCAGGACCTTGAGATGCTTCTTACGGAGTCACTCCTTAGTTGCCCTGGCTGTGAGTTTCGGGTCGTTGTCATGCTGGAAGACCCAGCCACGACCCATCTTCAATGGTCTTACTGAGGGATGGAGGTTGTTGGCCAAGATCTCGCGATACATGGCCCCATCCATCCTCCCCTCAATACGGTGCAGTCGTCCTGTCCCATTTGCAGAAAAGCATCCCCAAAGAAGGATGTTTCCACCTCCATTCTTCACGGGTGGGATGGTGTTCTTGGGGTTGTACTCATCCTTCTTCTTCCTCCAAACACGGCGAGTGGAGTTTAGACCAAAAAGCTCTATTTGACCTTCTCCCATTCCTCCTCTGGATCATCCAGATGGTCATTGGCAATCTTCAGACGGGCCTGGACATGCGCTGGCTTGAGCAGGGGGACCTTGCGTGCGCTGCAGGATTTTAATCCATGAAATCGTAGTGTGTTACTAATGGTTTTCTTTAAGACTGTGGTCCCAGCTCTCTTCAGGTCATTGACCAGGTCCTGCCGTGTAGTTCTGGGCTGATCCCTCACCTTCCTCATGATCATTGATGCCCCACGAGGTGAGATCTTGCATGGAGCCCCAGACCGACAGTTGTGTACCTATGATAAAAATGAGTGACCTCTACATGCTTTGTAAGTAGGAAAACCTGCTAAATTGGCAGTGTATCAAATACTTGATCTCCCCAGTGTATATATATATATATTTTTTGTGATCAGGACCCGTGGTCCGTTTTGACCCCGTTCTACATGATGAGGTCAGTACTAATGAATTCAATCATTTAACCGGAGCAGTGAAGAAAACAGAGTGTTCTCAAGCCTTCTATTAATCACAAATCAGCCTGTGTTTACATTGGCTGAATGGCGCTGTAGATCAGGGGTTCCCAAACTCTCTCACTCAGGCCACCCCTCCAGCATTGGGACACCCCCCACCAACACATTTTGTCATGGGGGCGCAGAGAACATTTTGCAATTTTAAAGTACATTTCCTGCAATTCTACTCATTTTGCCATTTCTTATGTGTGTTCATGTGATGTTTGAGTGACTCAAACATTACAACAAAATCTATAGCCTAAATACTCTAGCTAAGAAATGTTAGCTGACATGGGCTAGTTGATCTGAACATTTCTGACAAGTTATAAATAAGTCTCTAAGGTATGCAATGACAAACATGACGAGAGGAAAACAGATGATATACTACCCAATTTTCGAAATTGCATCGCATTCTACTATTATAACTTTCAAGAGTAATTTGAACGCCGGACTGAGTTTATAAAAATATCTATATCTGTTTTATTTTGCCTGCAGGAGCCAAGAGTTTGGGAACCACTGCTGTGGATGACAGCCACGGCCTGATCCATTAGTCAGCTGAAAACAAGTGCAGTGTCCCTATTCACTATGAAGTGATTCACTACATAGTGAATGGGGACACAGCACTTGTTTTCAGCTGACTAATGGATCAGGCCGTGGCTGTCATCCACAGCAGTGGTTCCCAAACTCTTGGCTCCTATAATTCAATAAGGTGCCATTTGAGACTGAGCAATGGCCATGCATCCCAGTGTTTTGGCCTGGGTGTTACTGGGTCCACGTTCAGTTTGAAACAACATCACGTCACCCCCGCCACTGTATAAACAGGAAGGTATGATTTCTGCTCTGAGATATATGATGCAGGTATTTCTTTTACAACACAGGAGGTTGGTTAGTACCTTCATTGGGGAGGACGGGCTCGTGGTAACGGCCGGAGCGGAATTAGTGGAGTGCTATCAAATACATCCAACACATGTTTCCATGTGTTTGATGCCATTCCATTTGCTCCGTTCCAGCCATTATTATGAGCCGTCCTGCCCGCAGCAGCCTCCACTGCTTTACAAAGGCTCCACTTCAGGCTGGCTGAATGCCTTCCTTCGCTCGCAGTGCCTCAGAACGAAATCCCTCAACCCTTAATCCCCTTAGCAACAAGGGTCTGTTTCTCTGCTTAGCATGAAGTAGGCCTCAGAGGTCTCGTGTATGCCTTGGCCTCTAGGCCAAAAGCCTCCTGTTTACAATTTCTCTATTCCTGTTTTTAATGTTGCTCTGAGAGCAGCCACAAAGGGACAGTTTTGTCCAGCAGGAACAAGGGAGCTATTAGAGGAGAGATGGAGGAAGGAAGGAAGATTCAGGGAGGGGAGGGAGAGGCCCAGGGGGAATAGCTACCCCAGCAGCTGTTCCCTCAGGGCCAGGACATGAGAGGCATTTCATACTGGGAGGGAGAAATAACTTTGAAGAACATAGGATGGATGCTGCACTGGGAAAACACTGGTCACTTCTCCCTCCGGAGGAAAGGCACGTTATGTCACTTGGGGTCGTCCTGTCAATCCCTCCAATATAATGTGATTAGGTGAAGATGTTTAACCCAGTTGCTGGGAGGAGATATGTGACACAGCCGCTCAATAAACATCCATTAAACAGTAGTAACACGTCCGGATATTCTTCCTGTGTGATATGCATGACTGATGTAGAATGACAGCAAATAGGAAAATCCCAATATAGGAAGACAATATGACAAGATATAGGACATCTACACTCTTAGGAAGAAAAGGGTTTATTCGGCAGTCGTCGTAGGATAACCCTTTTTGGTCAAAGGTAAAACTCTCCGTGGAAAAGGTTCTAGGGAAAGGGGGTACCTAGTCAGTTGCATAACTGAATGCATTCAACCAAAGTATGTCTTCTGCATTTCTCCCAACCCGTCTGAATCAGAGAGGTGCGAGGGGCTACCTTTTATTTATTTATTTATTTTCACCTTTATTTAACCAGGTTGGCAAGTTGAGAACAAGTTCTCTTTTACAATTGCGACCTGGTCAAGATAAAGCAAAGCAGTTCGACACATATAACGACACAGCGTTACACATGGAGTAAAACAAACATAGAGTCAATAATACAGTAGAAAAATAAGTCTATATACAATGTGAGCAAATGAGGTGAGATAAGGGCAACAAAGGCAACAAAAAAAAGGCCATGGTGGCGAAATAAATACAATATAGCGAGTAAAACACTGGAATGGTAGATTTGCAGTGGAAGAATGTGCAAGGTAGAGATAGAAATAATGGGGTGCAAAGGAGAAAAATAAATAAAGAAATACAGTAGGGGGAGAGGTAGCTGTTTGGGCTAAAGCTTAATCGACAATCCACATCACTAGGTTGCTGTTAGGGTTTAACTGCTTTGCTCAATGGCAGATTTTTCCATCTTGCCAGCTCGGGTATTCGAAACAACAACCTTTTGGATACTGTCCTCTATCTGGAACCAAAAACGATTCTTCAACGGGTTCTCCTATGGGGAACCCTTTTAGGTTCTCGATATCACCTTTTTTTGTAGGGATGTATAGAGAATATAATGTAGGAAATAATAAGATTCCCTTGTAAATTTGTCCTGCTGAGACAAGAAACATCCATACTAGTATTTGGTCTGATTACACTTTAATAGTTGCTCTTTATAGATCACATTGTAATTAGTTTAAATGAACAAGTCTCAGAGATTTATGCCATGCTGGTACAGTATAAACTTGCTACATATGATTTGCTCTGGTGCCAGAGCGCTCATGGTTTAAACTAGAGTGCTGTAGTGTATCTGCACTCCAGTATATGTCCTTTAACACTATGAAGCTGCACACTTCTCACATATGCCTTCTAAGAAGCCAGAGCTAAATCCTCGGGAGAAAAAAAAACAATTGAAACAAAAAACGTGATTGAAATTTCAAAAGCTGAAACACACGGGGAAAAAAGAGAAGGGACAGAGAGTTTTCCCTGTCTCCATATGGCAGCCATTTGTCTCAAGGAGGCCTGTCAGATATAAATAATATGTTATGGGAAAAAAAAGGAGCAGAGAGCATTTCTTCCACTGGGACAAGATCTCCGGAGGCCTGGTGTCCTTCACGTCAGAGACTAGGAGGGTGGGATGGAGAGAGGGAGAGAGAGAGAGGAAAAGAGGAAGAGAGGAAGAGAGTAAGAGAGGGAGGGTGAGAGGGATGGAGGAAGAGAGAGATGGAGGGAGGAACATAAACTCATTGCAAGTAAGCGGTCACATACAAGTCTGGAGAACTCATGTATCCCTCAGTGGAACAGCACCAGCAAACTAAATCCATATGTTTGTTTGGAGTTGATGCTGTGGACTCTGGCTATCAGGAAATGACAGGAATACGAAGACTCCTAGAGTCCTTTCTCCTTTAACTCAACCTTGTGTGATTGTATATCATCTGAAACCAATCAGCTCTAAGCTCCCTCCCTCCCTCCCTCCCTCCCTCCCTCCCTCCCTCCCTCCCTCCCTCCCTCCCTCCCTCCCTCCCTCCCTCCCTCCCTCCCCTCCCTCCCTCCCTCCCTCCCTCCCTCCTTCTCTCTGTCTCTCCCTGCATGTGTCTTTTTGTGTGCTTGAGCAGCCCAGAGCAGAGCAGGGCCCAGACTGGACCCTTCCGTGTGTGCGAAAGACATCGTGATTAACATTCACCCAAATCGCTGAGGGACACACTTTCTAAACCCTTCCTTCCTGCTGCAAGTGGAATTCTCATTAAGTCATAACTACTTTTCAAGAGCAGCATTCCTCTACAGAATACCAGGTCCGTCCACGACCCAAGCCCAAAAGTAATTTTCTTAAATGTAAATGAATTACATACAAAGGAAAGACAAAGAGAAAACAATTACCCAGAGCAGTAGTTTTGAGATTTGTCCCAAGATTTGGTTTAAAAAAAATAAGATGTTTGAAGGCTGAGCCCTGTTAATGGAAGCGGAACAGAATGGGAGTTATTCTTACAGGGACTGAGACATTTACACAGACAGAAATCACCCCAGATATCCTTTCTGGATTTCCTTCTTTCCTGTGTAATAGGAAACCTCATCACTTTTATATTTTCACCAGAAGTTTATGATATCTGTTTGCATTGAAAACCGATCTCTCAGACAATACCTCTCCAACATCTCACTTGGAGCTCTGTCCACACTCCCAGGGCCCAACTGTATTTTTTCTGGGTTGCCGAGCAGGAGAAAAGCTCACTTGAGTTGTGGATTCCCTGTGGATTCTGAGCGATTAGCCTCATTGTGTTACTTTTTCAGGCAGAGGGGGGAGAGGGAGAGGGGGCCACCTGGTGCATCTATGAACATAAAAGCTGCTCTCTCTCTCTCTCTCTCTCTCTCTCTCTCTCTCTCTCTCTCTCTCTCTCTCTCTCTCTCTCTCTCTCTCTCTCTCTCTCTCTCTCTTACCTGCTGGTGAATGGGAGTGACAGGTCTAATTGGTATATGGGCCATCCACTTTGCTCCCTCATTTAGTAATTTGTCTGGTTCCTTTCCTTCTCCGGGCCGCTTCCTCTCGCCCTGTAAAATGATCACGGCTACTTGATTTCCCCCTTCCCAAAAATGTATGATAATCCAGCAGGAGTCGTTAGCAGAATGGTAAGCTTGAGGCACTTGAAGCGAGCCCTCTAACCAAAACACTAGTGTCCTCCCCCTTGTATATACGGGTCTTTAATTCACAGACAAACCCACAGTGAAGCAAGGAAAGACCACTTGAATTGGCACAAATGAACATGGAATACACAGTCAATCTGCCATTTTCCTACACTCTGTCTCGCTGACCAGCAGCGGTTGACCTGGATGGCCTGATTTCTCAATATGGTAAGAAATACTAATGACTAATGTATAATACATGTATAATATATAACACCAATGCACATAAGAGCTACATACGTAATATAAACATGAAACAGACAGGCAGGAGCATATTTCCCCTGAGTGGTCATCTGGCATGAGGCCCCTGCTCGACGCCCTTGTTCTTGCGTGATCAGGCAGGCTGTTTGGAGGCCCCTGTCTCAGTGGCTGCGTCCTCTCCTTTCATGGGGTCTTCCGCTGTCCCATTCAGAGCCATGGCCCTCCGTCTCCGCTGACTGCACTCTACTCACAGCCAGGGTGGCAGGGCAGCACTGGGGGGCCGGGCAGGGGGAGCCCCGACCGGAGGCACGCTTCTAGACTTGTGGATGAGGCAGAAAAACCATTATGGATCGTTATGGTTGGTTGATCGCTCCCATTCAAGGGCTGAGCTGCTCACAAAAGGTCTAGGCAGAAGCCAAAATAATGGATCTATTTTTCCCCCTCCCTCTGCTCCATTTATATGATCACGAGGCACATACTGAGGCGGAGAGGAATGTGTGTCACCCCCCACCCTGTCGCTCTATCCATCCCAGTGCTGAACATCAGTACCATGGCTGCTAGCTCCTGTGTTGCGCATTCCTGTTGCTGACCTACCCGGAAGTAAGCACCAAAAACAGCAGCCAGCATGTTGATACATGAAGACCAAAATATAACCTCCTCTTTCTATAACCTGATGAGCAGGGGATGAGGAAGATGGAGAAAGGGAGGAAGCATGAGAGAGAGAGGTGTAAACCCGCATCCTATATGGCAGACCGTGTCATTTCAACATGGAAATATTGGTCATATTTGGTAGAAATGTTTATAAATGAGATTTCAGCCTTTATTCACCCCAGGGCTGGCTCTAGCCCTTTGGGAATTTGGTTGGGGGACCCCCCACCAAGCAGGCAACATTTTTTAGTGGCCCCCTTCTTGACGGCAGAGAGAAGTTCAAGTTTATTTCCTGCAGTTCTACACATTATCCCATGGCGTGGAGAGACATTTTAGCAATTTTATAACACTATTTATGCCATTTTACTCCTTTTGCCATGGGGCCTTGAATCTTTTTTTGCAGTTTTGGAACCCTTTTTTCTAAGAGTGTAGAGAAAAACTGCTGAACTGCTGACGCACAACCACATTTTGAACTTGTACCTTCTATATTCTACTAATCTAACTCTCATCAGTTAGTTGAGACCACGACAGAACAGCCTCATTTTGTCTGGGCATGGATTCTACAAGGTGACAAAAGCGTTCCACAGGGATGTTGGCCCATGTCGACTCCAATGCTTCTCGCAGTTGCGTCAAGTTGGCCGGGTGTCCTTAAGGTGGTAGAACATTCTTGATACACAAGGAAAACGGTTGAGTGTGAAAAACCCAACAGCTTTGAAGTTCTTGACACAAACAAGTGTGCCACATACTACTATACCCCGTTCAAAGGCACTTAAATAATTTGTCTTGCCCTTCCACCCGCTGAATGGCACACATACACAATCCATGTCTCAATTGTCTCAAGTCCTAAAAATGATTATTTAACCTGTCTCCTCCCCTACACTGATTGAAGTGGATGTAACAAGTGACATCAATAAGGGATCATATATTTTACTTAGATTAATGTTGTCAGTTACTGTCATGGAAAGAGCATACAGTATGTGTTATCACTGCACTTTTAACCATTTCAAAGCACAACAAAGTTCACATGGAAATACAATGTCTGATATTTTGTATATATACAACAACAATGTGTTATAATTGTGCTTCATCTAGCACAACCAAATGACCTGGATTTCTGTTGAGATTACATTAAAAGTACATAGTGCAAGTGATTAATGCTGTTCGAGATTCTACACAGATTATTATAGCAATTTTGTAGATCTCCATAGACCTTCATTCTATCTTGAACGCTTTCTATCATTACATAACAAGACATTTATACACTGAACAAAAATATAAACGCAACATGTAACGTGTTGGTACAATGTTTCATGAGCTGAAAGCGTATTTCTCAATTTTTTGGGGACAGAAGTGTGTTTACATCCCTGTTCGTGAGCATTTCTCCTTTGCCAAGATAATCTATCCACCTGACAGGTGTGGCATATCAAGAAGCTGATTAAACAGCATGATCATTACACAAATGCACTTAGTGCAATTTTGTCACACAACACAGTGCCAAAGACGTCTCAAGTTTTGAGGGAGCGTGCAATTGGCATGCTGACTGCAGGAATGTCCACCAGAGTTGTTGCCAAATGTAAAATGTAAATGTTGTTGCCAGATAATTTAATGTTAATTTCTCTACCATAAACTGCCTCCAACATCATTTTAGAGAATTTGGTAGTATGTTCAATCAGCCTCACAACCACAGACCACATGTAACCACACCAGCCCAGGACCTCCAAATCTGGCTTCTTCACTTGTGGGTGTAATGAACACGAGGGAGACAGAGAGCTGGTTTCAAGCGCAGAGCGCAGCGGGTGTTTAATGAAAGGGACCATAGGAGGAGACAGGTAGCTGGGTCCAGGGGCAGGCAGAAGGTCATACAAGGTAGGTCCAAAAATCGCAACAGTACATGCAGGGATTTGGCAAAAGGCGTTGTGAATGAGGCAGGCAAAAACTATCATACACGGGAGGAGAGAAGGATGGGAAAAACAGAGCTCTGAAAAAGTGTGTTTCAAAACAAACAATACCTAGAAGTGATAGGGTGCATGGAACTGAACTAAATAGTGTGGGATGATGACATGCAGGTGTGTGAACAGGTGATTAGAATTCCGGTGATTGGTATCTGGTGAGTGAGCTGGAAAGACGGCTGCGTTCCTGGGATCTAAAGTGTTTGGGAGTCTGAGTTGGACGCAGACGTTACAGTGGGATCATCTGAGTCCAGCCACCCGGACAGCTGCACAACCGAAGAAATTCTGCAGAAACCGTGTCAGGGAAGCTCAGTTCGGCATCGTAACCAATTTCAGTGGGCAAATGCTCACCTTCGATGGTCACTGGAGAAGCTTGCTCTTCACGGATGAATCCCGGTTTCAACTGTACCTAGCAGATGGCAGACAGCGTGTATGGCTTCATGTAGGCGAGCAGTTTGCTGATGTCAACGTTGCGAACAGTTGCATTTTATCGATGGCAACTGAGGCCTGCTGTTGTGCCATTCATCCGCCGCAATCACCCCATGTTTCAGCATAATAATGCATTGCCCCATGTTGCAAGGATCTGAACACATTTCCTGGAAATGTCCATTCCACATACTCACCAAACAACTCAACCATTGAGCGAATCGGGATGCTCTGGCTCGATGTGTACGACAGCGTGTTCCAGTTGTTGCCAATATTCAGCAACTTTGCACAGCCATTGAACAGGAGTGGTACAACGTTCCACAGGCCACACTCAACAGCCTATGCGAAGGAGATGTGTCACGCTGCATGGGGCAAATGGTGGTCACACCAGATACTGTTTTTTTTTTTAAATCTGCGCCTCTACCTTTATTTTAAAGGCAGAGGCGTGAAATCCATAGATTAGGGCCTCATTGATTCATTTGAATGTCCTCATATGAACTGTAACTCCATAAAAATCTGTTGCATTCATATTTATGTTCAGTATAGTTACAATAGGCTAACCTCAAAATGTGGCCATGGATGTGTTACTCATTTTAAGGTTGAATAAATACTTTCACAATAGTTTGTTAAGATAGCCTTAACTTTAGGCTATTTACTGTATTACAAGAGTAATGTTCAATTGTGTTTGGTTGTCAACGCAACCAAATATCAAACTAATGCTTGGATAGTTTCATCTGAGCCACTTGATTAGTCCTATCCTTTAACTTTAATGTTTAGTTTCGTTGGAGACGTGCATATCCAACATATCATATGTTCACAAGTCAATTTACTTTATTGGTTTGGTTTGGTTATCAACACAACCAGTTATCAACATTTGAAGGAGATGTATATTTTTTGCCACTGACTTCTAAGTTGAAGAATAGGACTAAATAAATACAAATATTCTTTAAAGTGCATTTAAAGTTTTATTTGATTTGATTTATTAGTCTTTCGTTTAGATTTTTGGTTGAGATGGAGAAGTGAATCCAACATATCAATTATTACATTTGTAGACAAACTGGAATTAAAGCCAGACTAAGTCAGTGGCACAGATGGAACTATCCAATCAGAAGATACATCTCCTTCAAATGTTGATGGTTAGTTGCGTTGACAACCAAACACAATTCAATAACCAGTTTATCTACAAATTAATCATTTATATTTTGGATTCACGTCTCCATCTCAATCAAAAATCTATGTTAAATAATAATACCACATCCAATCTAAGAAAACTTTAAATGCACTTTAAATTTAAAAAAAGTTGGATTTGATTTAGTCCTATTCTTTAGCTTTAGTTTGAGATGGAGACATGCATCCAACATATTAATGGTTAACTTGAAGATTTAATTTGAAATCAACTAACGCTTGAAACCCTAGGCCAGGGTTTCCCAAACTCGATCCCTCGGGACCCCAAGGGGTGCACTATTTGGTTTTTGCACCCACCTGATTAAAAAATCATCATCATCAACAAGCTTGTATCATTTGAATCAGCTGTGTCGTGTTATGGCAAAAATCTAAATGTGCACCCCTCGGGGTTGTCACGTTCTGACTTTTATTTCCTTTGTTTTTGTATTTATTTAGTATGGTCAGGGAGTGAGTTGGGGTGGGCAGTCTATGTTTGTTTTTCTATGATTTGGGGATTTGTATGTTTCGGCCTAGTATGGTTCTCAATCAGAGGCAGGTGTCATTAGTTGTCTCTGATTGAGAATCATACTTAGGTAGCCTGGGTTTCACTGTTTGTTTGTGGGTGATTGTCTATGTTAGTTGCTTGTGTCAGCACAGGACTCATTTATAGCTTCACGGGTCGTTATTTGTTTATTGTTTTTGTATAGTTTGTATTCAGTGTTCAGTGCTTTCTTTTATTAAATATTCATCATGAACACATACCACGCCGCATTTTGGTCCTCCGATCCTTCTCGCCTCTCCTCTTCATATGAAGAGGAGGATGACCGTGACAGAATCACCCACCAACAAAGGACCAAGCAGCGTGGTAAAAGACAGCGACGACAGCAGCAGCAGCAACAACAGCGGCCAGCATCACAGGACTCCTGGACATGGGAGGAGATATTGAACGGAGAGGGACCCTGGGCACAGGCTGGGGAATATCACCGCCCCAAAGCAGAGCTGGAGGCAGCGATATGAGGAGGCAGCACGGCAGCGCGACAGGTACGAGAGGCAGCCCCCTATTTTCTTTGGGGGGGGCACACGAGGTGTGGGCTAAGCCAGGTAGCAGACTTGAGCTCACTCCTCGTGTTTATTATAAGCAGCGTGTTACTGGTCAGGTACCGTGTTATGCGGTTAAGCGCAAGGTGTCGCCAGTACGTGCCCATAGCCCGGTGCGCTATAGGGCAGCCCCCCGGAAGTGTCATGCGAGTGTAGGTATCGAGCCAGGGCGTATGGTGCCTGCTCAGCGTGTCTGGTCGCCGGTATGCAGTTTTGGTCCAGGGTATCCTGCGCCAGCTCTGCGTACTGTGCTGGGAGGGTGTAGTGCGTCCTATGCCTGCTCTCCGCTCGTGCCGGGCAAATGTGGGAGTGGAGCCTAAGGGAGAGGTGCGAGTAGTAGGCACTAGATCTCCCGTGCTTACCCACAGCCCGGTTCAACCTGTGCCTGCACTCTGGAGGGTCCGGGCTAGAGTAGTGATCCAGCCTGGGGGAGTGGTGCCAATGCTGCGCACCAGAGCTCCAGTGCTCCCCCACAGCCCGGTCTTTCAGGTGCCTCCTCCTAACATCAAGCCTCCTGGAGGTTTCGCCAGCCTGGTGGGTCCTGTGGCAGCCCCACGCACCAGGCTGACTCTCTGTCTCCTCCCTACAGGTGTTCCCGCCTCTGCGGCGCTGCCAGAGCTTCCGCCCCTCAGTCCAGAGGCACCAGCGCTCCTCCGTCCAGCGCTGCCAGAGCTTTCCTCCTCTCCAGCACTGCCGGCGTCTTCAGTCTGCCCAGCGTCGCCTGAGCTACCCGTCTGCCCAGCGCCATCAGAGTCTCCCGTCTGTCCTGAGCCGCCTGTCTGCAAGGAGCAGCCAGTGCCGCCAGTCTGCAAGGAGCAGCCAGTGCCGCCTGTCTGCAAGGAGCCGCCAGTGCCGCCAGTCTGCAAGGAGCCGCCAGTGCCGCCAGTCTGCAAGGAGCCGCCAGTGCCGCCAGTCTGCAAGGAGCCGCCAGTGCCGCCAGTCTGCAAGGAGCCGCCAGTGCCGCCAGTCTGCAAGGAGCCGCCAGTGCCGCCAGTCTGCAAGGAGCCGCCAGTGCCGCCAGTCTGCAATGAGCCGCCAGTGCCGCCAGTCTGCAATGAGCCGCCAGTGCCGCCTGTCTGCAAGGAGCCGCCAGTGCCGCCAGTCTGCAAGGAGCCGCCAGTGTCGCCAGTCTGCAGGGAGCCGCCAGTGCCGCCAGTCTGCAGGGAGCCGCCAGTGCCGCCAGTCTGCAGGGAGCCACCAGTGCCGCCAGTCTGCAAGGAGCCGCCAGTGCCGCCAGTCGGCCAGGATCCGCCAGAGCCGCCATTCAGCCAGGATCCGCCAGCGCCGCCATTCAGCCAGGATCTGCCAGAGCCGCCATTCAACCAGGATCTGCCAGAGCCGCCATTCAACCAGGATCTGCCAGAGCCGCCATTCAGCCAGGATCTGCCAGAGCCGCCATTCAGCCAGGATCTGCCAGAGCCGCCATTCAGCCAGGATCTGCCAGAGCCGCCATTCAGCCAGGATCTGCCAGAGCCGCCAGTCAGCCAGGATCTGCCTGAGTTGTCAGCCAGTACGGGGCTACCCCTCTGTCCCGAGCTACCCCTCTGTCCCGAGCTACCCCTCTGTCCCGAGCTGCCCTAACAATTCCAAAACTTCTGTCTTATACACAGTGTAAGGGGATAAGGAATATGTACATAAGGATATATGAATGAGTGATGGTACAGAGCAGCATACAGTAGATGGTATCGAGTACAGTATATACATATGAGATGAGTATGTAGACAAAGTAAACAAAGTGGCATAGTTAAAGTGGCTAGTGATACATGTATTACATAAGGATGCAGTCGATGATGTAGAGTACAGTATATACGTATGCATATGAGATGAATAATGTAGGGTAAGTAACATTATATAAGGTAGCATTGTTTAATGTGGCTAGTGATATATTTACATCATTTCCCATCAATTCCCATTATTAAAGTGGCTGGAGTTGGGTCAGTGTCAATGACAGTGTGTTGGCAGCAGCCACTCAATGTTAGTGGTGGCTTTTTAACAGTCTGATGGCCTTGAGATAGAAGCTGTTTTTCAGTCTCTCTGTCCCAGCTTTGATGCACCTGTACTGACCTCGCCTTCTGGATGATAGCGGGGTGAACAGGCAGTGGTTCGGGTGGTTGATGTCCTTGATGATCTTTATGGCCTTCCTGTAACATCGGGTGGTGTAGGTGTCCTGGAGGGCAGGTAGTTTGCCCCGGTGATGCGTTGTGCAGACCTCACTACCCTCTGGAGAGCCTTACGTTTGAGGGCGGAGCAGTTGCCGTACCAGGCGGTGTTACAGCCCGCCAGAATGCTCTCGATTGTGCATCTGTAGAAGTTTGTGAGTGCTTTTGGTGACAAGCCGAATTTCTTCAGCCTCCTGAGGTTGAAGAGGCGCTGCTGCGCCTTCTTCACGACGCTGTCAGTGTGAGTGGACCAATTCAGTTTGTCTGTGATGTGTATGCCGAGGAACTTAAAACTTGCTACCTTCTCCACTACTGTTCCATCGATGTGGATAGGGGGGTGTTCCCTCTGCTGTTTCCTGAAGTCCACAATCATCTCCTTAGTTTTGTTGACGTTGAGTGTGAGGTTATTTTCCTGACACCACACTCCGAGGGCCCTCACCTCCTCCCTGTAGGCCGTCTCGTCGTTGTTGGTAATCAAGCCTACCACTGTTGTGTCGTCCGCAAACTTGATGATTGAGTTGGAGGCGTGCGTGGCCACACAGTCGTGGGTGAACAGGGAGTACAGGAGAGGGCTCAGAACGCACCCTTGTGGGGCCCCCGTGTTGAGGATCAGCGGGGAGGATATGTTGTTGCCTACCCTCACCACCTGGGGGCGGCCCGTCAGGAAGTCCAGTACCCAGTTGCACAGGGCGGGGTCGAGACCCAGGGTCTCGAGCTTGATGACGAGCTTGGAGGGTACTATGGTGTTGAATGCCGAGCTGTAGTCGATGAACAGCATTCTCACATAGGTATTTCTCTTGTCCAGGTGGGTTAGGGCAGTGTGCAGTGTGGTTGAGATTGCATCGTCTGTGGACCTATTTGGGCGGTAAGCAAATTGGAGTGGGTCTAGGGTGTCAGGTAGGGTGGAGGTGATATGGTCCTTGACTAGTCTCTCAAAGCACTTCATGATGACGGAAGTGAGTGCTACGGGCGGTAGTCGTTTAGCTCAGTTACCTTAGCTTTCTTGGGAACAGGAACAATGGTGGCCCTCTTGAAGCATGTGGGAACAGCAGACTGGTATAGGGATTGATTGAATATGTCCGTAAACACACCGGCCAGCTGGTCTGCGCATGCTCTGAGGGCGCGGCTGGGGATGCCGTCTGGGCCTGCAGCCTTGCGAGGGTTAACACGTTTAAATGTCTTACTCACCTCGGCTGCAGTGAAGGAGAGACCGCATGTTTTCGTTGCAGGCCGTGTCAGTGGCACTGTATTGTCCTCAAAGCGGGCAAAAAAAGTTATTTAGTCTGCCTGGGAGCAAGACATCCTGGTCCGTGACTGGGCTGGGTGTCTTCTTGTAGTCCGTGATTGACTGTAGACCCTGCCACATGCCTCTTGTGTCTGAGCCGTTGAATTGAGATTCCACTTTGTCTCTGTACTGACGCTTAGCTTGTTTAATAGCCTTGCGGAGGGAATTAGCTGCACTGTTTGTATTCGGTCATGTTGCCAGACACCTTGCCCTGATTAAAAGCAGTGGTTCGCACTTTCAGTTTCACGCGAATGCTGCCATCAATCCACGGTTTCTGGTTAGGGAATGTTTTTATCGTTGCTATGGGAACGACATCTTCGACGCACGTTCTAATGAACTCGCACACCGAATCAGCGTATTCGTCAATATTTTTATCTGACGCAATACGAAACATGTCCCAGTCCACGTGATGGAAGCAGTCTTGGAGTGTGGAGTCAGCTTGGTCTGACCAGCGTTGGACAGACCTCAGCGTGGGAGCCTCTTGTTTGAGTTTCTGCCTGTAGGAAGGGATCAACAAAATGGAGTCGTGGTCAGCTTTTCCGAAAGGGGGGTGGGGCAGGGCCTTATATGCGTCGCGGAAGTTAGAGTAACAATGATCCAAGGTTTTTCCACCCCTAGTTGCGCAATCGATATGCTGATAAAATTTTGGGAGTCTTGTTTTCAGATTAGCTTTGTTAAAATCCCCAGCTACAATGAATGCAGCCTCCGGATAAATGGTTTCCAGTTTGCAAAGAGTTAAATAAAGTTCGTTCAGAGCCATCGATGTGTCTGCTTGGGGGGGGATATATACGGCTGTGATTATAACCGAAGAGAATTCTCTTGGAAGATAATGCGGTCTACATTTTATTGTGAGGAATTCTAAATCAGGTGAACAGAAGGATTTGAGTTCCTGTATGTTTCCTTCATCACACCATGTCTCGTTAGTCATGAGGCATACGCCCCCGCCACTCTTCTTACCAGAAAGATGTTTGTTTCTGTCGGCGCGATGCGTGGAGAAACCCGTTGGCTGCACCAATTTTGCCAGACACCAATTTTGGTAAGAGAGCGATGCCTTCATGGCATGCCGATGACGTGTGTGGTCTACACTTCATCGACTCTAACTTTGTCAAATACGCACCAATCGTGGTCAAACAAAGCTAGCTAGATAGCCAATGAGCTAGCTAGAGAGCCAAATAGCCAATGAGCTGGGAAACACTGTATCTGTTGCAAAAGGTAGCTGCTAACCTTTTTGCGACAGCAGGCCTTTTCCTTTTGGACAAAAATTATATATAGTTATGAAGTTATGAAGTGTTTGTTTTGCAAATGTTGAACTTAGAATATGGATACTAAATACTGGAAAATCTAAATCAAAGTCTAGGTATACAGATTTGACAATATTCTTGCAGAAAAATGTAACATGAATGCAAATGTCTCCTTCACAATCTGTCCAAATGTACCTGGGTGACTTCACGCTGAATGACATGTAGTTCGCTCGCTCATACTTCAAGTTATCCGTCTGAAACTTTGCACATACACTGCTGCCATCTGGTGGACACCAACCAGAGTGATGGCTGGAAGTGGTACCTTTCTGTTCAATTTCAAACATGGTGGTAAAAAAAAAAAAACGTTGTTTTTTTTCTTTGTATTTTCTTCTACCAGATATAATGTGTTATATTCTCCTACATTCAATTCACATTTCCACAAACATTAAAGTGTTTCCTTTCAAATGGTACCAATAATATGCATATCCTTGCTTCAGGGCCTGAGCTACAGGTAGTTAGATTTGGGTATGTAATTTGAGGCGAAAATTGAAAAAAGTGGGCTATCCCTAAGGAGAAGAAGTTGATTTGTTTTTTCAAATCCAATGTACTTTTCACTTAGATACCACGTCACAATACCTTGCCAAATTACGTTGAAACAACGTTGATTCAACCAGTTGTGCCCAGTGGGATAAATCTCATACAACATCAGTCAACAAAATAATTAATGAGACACAGCCACAGATGTTTTGCACATAAACATCAAAGTGAATGTTTACACAAATGCTTCTAATGATATTCCATTAAAAGTCTAGCTTGTACAGAAATATATATGTGCTGGTAAGGGCAATGAGACACTAACTCTATTAGAATACAGTACACATGGGCCTCCCGAGTGGCACAGTGGTCTAAGGCGTCACTGCAGACCCGGGTTCAATCCCAGGCTGTGTCACAGTCGGCTGTGACCGGGAGACCCATGAGGTGGCGCACAATTGACAGCATCGTCCGGGTTAGGGGAGGGTTTGGCCGGCCGGGATTTCCTTGTCCCGTCGCTCTCTAGTGACTCCTTGTCGCGGGCAAATCAAATGTATTTATATAGACCTTCGTACATCAGCTGATATGTCAAAGTGCTGTACAGAAACCCAGCCTAAAACCCCAACCAGCAAGCAATGCAGGTGTTGAAGCACGTTGGCTTGGAAAAACTCCCTAGAAAGGCCAAAACCTAGGAAGAAACCTAGAGAAGAACCAGGCTATGAGGGGTGGCCAGTCCTCTTCTGGCTGTGCCGGGTGGAGATTATAACAGAACATGGCCAAGATGTTCAAATGTTCACAAATGACCAGCATGGTCAAATAATAGGTCTGGGACAGGTAGCACGTCCGGTGAACAGGTCAGGATTCCATAGCCGCAGGCAGAACAGTTGAAACTGGAGCAGCAGCATGGCCAGGTGGACTGGGGACAGCAAGAAGTCATCATGCTAGGTAGTCCTGAGGCAAGGCGCCTGCAAGCTGACTTCGATCACCACATTGGTGCGGCTGGCTTCCGGGTTAAGTGGTGTTGTTTCAGAGGCCTTTGCAGCAGTGGGACAATCAATCAATCAAATGTATTTACTGTATAAAGCCCTTCTTACATCAGCTGATGTCACAAAGTGCTGTACAGAAACCCAGCCTAAAACACCAAACAGCAAGCAATGCAGGTCTAGAAGCACAGTGCCTAGGAAAAACTCCCTAGAAAGGACGGAACCTACAAAAAATCTAGAGAGGGACCAGGCTATGAGGGGTGGCCAGTAATCTTCTGGCTGTGGAGATTATAACAGAACATGGCCAAGATGTTCAAATGTTCATAGACGATGAGCAGGGTCAAAAATCACAGTGGTTGTAGAGGGTGCAACAGGTCAGCACCACAGGAGTAAATGTCAGTTGGCTTTTCACAGCCGATCATTCAGAGTATCTCTACCGCTCCTGCTGTCTCTGGGGAGTTGAAAGTAGCAGTTCTGGGACAGGTAGCATGTCCAGTGAACAGGTCAGGATTCCATAGCCGCATGCCGAACAGTTGAAACTGGAGCAGCAGCACGACCAGGTGGACTGGGGACAGCAAGGAGTCATCAGGCCAGGTAGTCCTGAGGCATGGTCCTAGGGCTCAGGTCCTCCGAGAGAGATAGAGAGAGAGAGAGAGAGAGAGAGAGAGAGAGAGAGAGAGAGAGAGAGAAAGAAAGAAAGAAAGAAAGAAAGAAAGAAAGAATTAGAGAGAGCATACTTAAATTCACACAGGACACTGGATAAGACAGGAGAAATACCCCCGACACATAAACTTTTGCAGCATAAATACTGGCGGCTGAGACAGGAGGGGTCAGGAGACACTGTGGACAAGACTGTATCTACCAATTGGAGTCAAAAATATTTCATTACCCATGTAACTTTGCAGTGGATGTCATTGCGCTGATTCATAGCCTTCTACAAAAAAAAAAAAAAAAAAAAAAATGTTGGTCACGTATTTAGCAGATGTTATTGTGAGTGTGGCAAAATGTCTGTGTTCATGGCTCCAACAGTGCATAAATATCTAACAATACACAACAATACACACAAATCTAAAAAGTAAAAGAATGGAATTAAGAAAAATATACATTTTAGGATGAGCAAAGTCAGAGTCTGAAAAACAAATAATATATACAATACCAGTCAAAAGTTTGGACACACCTACTCATTCAAGGGTTTTTGATTATTTTTACTATTTTCTACATTATAGAATAAAATTGAAGAAATCAAAACTATGAAATAACACATATGGAATCATGTAGTAACCAATTTTTCTGTTAACAAATCAAAATATATTTTATTTGAGATTCTTCATAGTAGCCACCCTTTACCTTGGACACTTGCACACTTTTGGAATTCTCTCAACCAGCTTCACCTGTAATGCTTTTCCAACAGTCTTGAAGGAGTTCCCACATATGCTGAGAACTTGTTGGCTGCTTTTCCTTCGCTCTGCAGTCCATCCCATCCCAAACCATCTCAATTGGGTTGAGGTCGGGTGATTGTGGAGGCCAGGCTCACTGATGCAGCACTCCATCACTCTCCTTCTTGGTCAAATAGCCCTTACACAACCTGGAGGTGTGTTCGGTCATTGTCCTTTTGAAAAACAAATTATAGTCCCACTAAGCGCAAAGCATATGGGATGGCATATTGCTGCAGAATGCTGTGGTAAGTGTGCCTTCAATTCAAAATAGATCACAGACCGTGTCACCAGCAAAGCACCCCCACACCATCGCTGCCAGCGCTGCCGTAAAACACTGGAACATAGGAAGTAAAACACTGGAATGGTAGATTTGCAGTGGAAGAATGTGCGAAGTAGAAATAGAAATATTGGGGTGCAAAGGAGCAAAATAAAAAATAAAAATACAGTAGGAGAAGAGGTAGTTGTTTGGGCTAAATTATAGATGGGCTGTGTACAGGTGCAGTAATCTGTGAGCTGCTCTGACAGCTGGTGGTTAAAGCTAGTGAGGGAGATAAGTGTTTCCAGTTTCAGAGGCTTTTGTAGTTCATTCCAGTCATTGGCAGCAGAGAACTGGAAGGAGAGGCGGCCAAAGGAAGTATTGGTTTTGGGGGTGACCAGAGAGTTATACCTGCTGGAGCGCGTGCTACAGGTGGGTGCTATGGTGACCAGCGAGCTGAGATAAGGGGGACTATACCTAGCAGGGTCTTGTAGATGACCTGGAGCCAGTGGGTTTTGCGACGAGTATGAAGTGAAGGCCAGCCAACGAGAGCATACAGGTCGCAGTGGTGCGTAGTATATGGGGCTTTGGTGACAAAACGGATGACACTGTGATAGACTGCATCCAATTTATTGAGTAGGGTATTGGAGGCTATTTTGTAAATGACATCGCCGAAGTCGATGATTGGTAGGATGGTCAGGATAGATATAGGTCTGTAGCAGTTTGGGTCAAGAGTGTCCCCCCCCTTTGAAGAGGGGGATGACCGCAGCTGCTTTCCAATCTTTGGGAATCTCAGACGACACGAAAGAGAGGTTGAACAGACTAGTAATAGGGGTTGCAACAATTTCGGGAGATAATTTTAGAAAGAAAAGGTCCAGATTGTCTAGCCCGGCTGATTTGTAGGGGTCCAGATTTTGCAGCTCTTTCAGAACATCAGCTGACTGGATTTGGGAGAAGGAGACATAGGGAAGGCATGGGCGAGTTGCTGTGGGGGGTACAGTGCTGTTGACCGGGGTAGGGGTAGCCAGGTGGAAAGCATGGCCAGCTGTAGAAAAATGCTTATTGAAATTCTCAATTATATAGTGGATTTATCGGTGGTGACAGAGTTTCCTATCCTCAGTACAGTGGGCAGCTGGGAGGAGGTGTTCTTATTCTCCATGGACTTTATGGTGTCCCAGAACTTTTTTAGTTTGTGTTGCAGGAAGCAAATCTACTTTGATTTGTTTAACACTTTTTGGGCTGCTACGTGATTCCATACATGTTATTTCATAGTTTTGATATCTTCACTATTATTCTATAATGTAGAAATTGTAAAAATAAATTAAAACTTGGCTCTGTCATAACCTCACATGGTCTCTCCTATCATTGCTATGCAGACGACACACAATTAATCTTCTCCTTTCCCCTTCTGATGACCAGGTGGCGAATCGCATCTCTGCATGTCTGGCAGACATATCAGTGTGGATGACGGATCACCACCTCAAGCTGAACCTCGGCAAGACGGAGCTGCTCTTCCTCCCGGGAAGGACTGCCCGTTCCATGATCTCGCCATCACGGTTGACAACTCCATTGTGTCCTCCTCCCAGAGCGCTAAGAACCTTGGCGTGATCCTGGACAACACCCTGTCGTTCTCAACTAACATCAAGGCGGTGGCCCGTTCCTGTAGGTTCATGCTCTACAACATCCGCAGAGTACGACCCTGCCTCACACAGGAAGCGGCGCAGGTCCTAATCCAGGCACTTGTCATCTCCCGTCTGGATTACTGCAACTCGCTGTTGGCTGGGCTCCCTGCCTGTGCCATTAAACCCCTACAACTCATCCAGAACGCTGCAGCCCGTCTGGTGTTCAACCTTCCCAAGTTCTCTCACGTCACCCCGCTCCTCCGCTCTCTCCACTGGCTTCCAGTTGAAGCTCGCATCCGCTACAAGACCATGGTGCTTGCCTACGGAGCTGTGAGGGGAACGGCACCTCAGTATCTCCAGGCTCTGATCAGGCCCTACACCCAAACAAGGGCACTGCGTTCATCCACCTCTGGCCTGCTCGCCTCCCTACCACTGAGGAAGTACAGTTCCCGCTCAGCCCAGTCAAAACTGTTCGCTGCTCTGGCCCCCCCACCACCTTCCGGAGACAACTGAAACCCCACCTCTTTAAGGAATACCTAGGATAGGATAAAGTAATCCTTCTCACCCCCCTTAAAAGATTTAGATGCACTATTGTAAAGTGGCTGTTCCACTGGATGTCATAAGGTGAATGCACCAATTTGTAAGTCGCTCTGGATAAGAGCGTCTGCTAAATGACTTAAATGTAAATGTAAATGTAAATGTAAAACCCTTGAATGAGTAGGTGTTTCCAAAACTTTGACTGGTACTATATACTGTATATATATATATACAGTATATATAATGGGATGTATAGACAAGATGGACAGTATATGGATAGAATATGTAGTATATCTGCAGAGTAGACCAGCCGTGGCCAAAAGTTTTGAGAATTACACAAATATTAATTTTCACAAAGTCTGCTGCCTCAGTTTGTATGATGGCAATTTGCATATACTCCAGAATGTTATAAAGAGTGATCAGATGAATTGCAATTAATTGAAAAGTCCCTCTTTGCCATGCAAATGAACTGAATCCCCCAAAAACATTTCCACTGCATTTCAGCCCTGCCACAAAAGGACTAGCTGACATCATGTCAGTGATTTTCTCGTTATCACAGGTGTGAGTGTTGACGAGGACAAGGCTGGAGATCTCTCTGTCATGCTGATTGAGTTTGAATAACAGACTGGAAACTTGGAATCATTGTTCTTCTTCTGTCAACCATGGTTACCTGCAAGGAAACACGTGCCATCATCATTGCTTTGCACATAAAGGGCTTCACAGGCAAGGATATTGCTGCCAGTAAGATTGCACCTAAATCAACCATTTATCGGATCATCAAGAACTTCAAGGAGAATGGTTCAATTGTTGTGAACGAGGCTTCAGGGCGCCCAAGAAAGTCCAGCAAGCGCCAGAACTGTCTCCTTAAGTTGATTCAGCTGCGGGATCGGGGCACCACCATTACAGAGCTTGCTCAGGAATGGCAGGAGGCAGGTGTGAGGCACGCACAGTGAGGCAAAGACTTTTGGAGGATGGCCTGGTGTCAAGAAGGGCAGCAATGAAGCCACATCTCTCCAGGAAAAACATCAGGGACAGACTGATATTCTGCAAAAGGTACAGGGATTGGACTGCTGAGGACTGGGGTAAAGTTATTTTCTCTGATGAATCCCCTTTCCGATTGTTTGGGGCATCCGGAAAAAAGCGTGTCCGGAGAAGACAAGGTGAGTGCTACCATCAGTCCTGCGTCATGCCAACAGTAAAGAATCCTGAGACCATTCATGTGTGGGGTTGCTTCTCAGCCGAGGGAGTGGGCTCATTCACAATTTTGCTTAAGAACACAGCAATGAATAAAGAATGGTACCAACACATGCTCCGAGAGCAACTTCTCCCAACCACCCAGGAACAGTTTGGTGATGAACAATGCCTTTTCCAGCATGATGGAGCACCTTGCCACAAGGCAAAAGTGATAACTAAGTTATTATGCAAGAATGGGCTGCCATCAGTCAGGATGTGGCCAAGAAGTTAATTGACGGCATGCCAGGGCAGATCGCAGAGGTCTTGAAAAAGAATGGTCAGCACTGCAAATATTGACTCTTTGCATCAACTTCATGTACTTGTCAATAAAAGCCTTTGACACCCATGAAAGGCTTGTAATTATACTTCAGTATTCCATAGTAACATCTGACAAAAAAAGACACTGAAGCAGCAAACTTTGTGGAAATTAATATTTGTGTCATTCTCAAAACTTTTGGCCACGACTGTATATGTACAGCAATAGTTAAATAAGATAGGCCTTGACCAGAATACATTAAATACAATTGACGTGGGTAAAACAGTATATAAATATTATTTAAAGTTATCAGTGTTCCATGACTATGTAGATAGGTCAGCAGCATCTAAGGTGCATGGTAGAGTAACCGGGAGGTAGCCATTCAGAGACGGTGACTAAAGTTCAGGGCAGGATACTGGGCAGGGACCGGCTAGTGGTGACTATTTTAAAATGTGATAGCCTTGAGTTGGAAGACGTTTTCAGTCTCTCGGTCTCAGCTTTGATGCACCTGTACTGACCTTGCCTTCTGGATGGTATAGCAGGGATAACAGGCTGTGGCTCAAGTGGCTGAGGTCCTTGATGTTTTTCTTGGCCTTCCTGTGACACCAGGTGCTGTAGATGTCCTGGAGGGCAGGCAGTGTGCCCCTGTGATGTGTTGGGCATACGGCAGCACCCTCTGGAGAGCCCTGCGGTTGTGAACAGTGCAGATTCCATACCAGGCAGTGATACAGCCCGACAAGATGCTCTCAATGGTGCATCTGTAAGTTTGTGAGGGTCTTATGGGCCAAGCCGAATTTCTTCAGCCTTCTTCACCACACTATCTGTGTGTATGGACCATTTCAGTTTGTCAGTGAGGTGTACGAGGAACTTTAAGTTTTCACCTTCTCCACTGCAGCCCCGTTGATGTGGATGGGAGCGTGTTCCCTCTGCTGTCTCCTGAAGTCCATGATCAGCTCCTTCGTTTTGTTGACGTTGAGGGAGAGTTTATTTGTATTTTTACCAATCCACCAGGACCCTCACCTCCTCCCCGTAGGCTGTCTTGTCATTGTTGGTAATCAGGCCTACCGCTGTTGTGTCGTCCATAAATTTGATGATTGAGTTGGAGATGTGTGTGGCCATGCAGTCATGGGTGAACAAGTAGTGCAGGAGGGGCTGAGTACACATCCTTGTGGGGCCGCTGTGTTGAGGATCAGCAAAGTGGAGGTGTTGTTGCCTACCTTCACCACCTGGGGGCGGCCTGTCAGGAAGTCCAGGACCCAGTTGCACAGGGCGGGTTTCAGACGCAGGGCCCCGAGTTAAAAGATGAAATAGACTAGAACTATATATTAATCATCTGTAGCCTATGACGTCATGTGTTGTCATCCAGTAGGTGTGTACTTGAAAACACTCTTGTATAATAGTTATTTTGATTTTATTTTCTATTTTTAATGGGAAAACCAGACACGTCATGCTCACGCACACAAACCAAATAAATTGCTTCGTATTTAATGTGAAGGACAGCATTAGTAACACAGCCCAGTCATGGTTGTTCTGGCCTTTCTGGCCTATCTGTGAGTGATTAGGGCCCATGGACAGTAAATTAAGCTCTTACTCATTTTTGACTGAACCCTTGGCCCAGCTGGGAGACGCACAGTACAGCTCAGCACAGCACAACGCTCCAGTCCAACCTCCAGTTCTCAGTACTGAGGAAACTGATCATACTCAGATCAGCTGGACACACCAGACCAGAGGGATAATACAAGACATGTGTTAACCAGATTCTCCCCCCCCACCCTCCCCCACCCCTCTCTCTCTCTCTTTTTCTTTGTCTCTCTTCTCTCTTTCCCTCTTTCCCTCTGTCTTGCTCCTTTTGTTCTCTGTCTATCTCCCTCTCTTCACAACAGCACAGGTAACTAACTGAGTTCTGAAAAGGTCTTTCTGAAACGATAGCTCCATAGTAGATGAAGAAAACACCATGTCAACATTCAAACTGTTGTGAAATACTACTATGCGGTCAGGTACTATACACTTTGACAATCAGTACACACAGGGCTAATTGCGGGCCTTGTGTTTATTTTCATATAGCATATGTACCATGATTATTACTCCCAGCTAACAGAGGAGGGGGGTTGTTTTGAGTGTTACCCATTGCAACACAAGCCATATAAGGTAAAGATTGGAATGTGGTAAATTCTATATCTTAACAGTAATTAGGTTTCCATCAAATTGGTCACAGATTTTTATGTGAATGTAAAAAAATCTGCATAAAGAAAATATGTGCATTTTCCCACTAGTGGTGTGTTTCCACCAAACGGACTTGTTGCAGATAAAAATAAGTAGTTCACACAAAATGTATTTTACACTTAAAGACCGACTTTGCTGAAATTGCTCTGCCATTTCCTGGTTGCTAAAATTATAATAGTAGCCTAATTTAAGTTTATGTGACAAAACAAGCAAGTATAGTGGAGAGAATCATTTTACCATCTAAACCACTGTGGAATATATTTTCCATAACCAAAATATAGTATTTTCAGCTGTTTTACACTGGTGTACAAAACCAAAAGTAAAAGATGCAAAAACTAAACCTAAGAACAGGAAGCATAGAAATAGAGCACATAGAACAGCTTAGTCTTGCTTTCAATGATGTGACAAATCTATAACACACATTTCTAAGTTAATTTGGTCGGGTCACCCAAAAAGTTAAATATTGCAACTTTATGTTTTCATGTACCGAATAAAAATCTAAAGTTCAAAGTGTTTCTATCGCATTTTCAACTCTACCAATAGTTTTGTACATTTCGTATGATATGTTAGAAATTTCAATTTGCATATGTTATGAATTAAAATTAATACAATATGTTACGAATTTGCTAAATGTATGATATGTTATGAATTCCAATTTGTTGTGGTTAATGTTAGCTAGGTGGCTAATGCTAACGTTAGCTGGGTGGCTAACTTTAGCTAGGCTAGGGGTTAGGGTTAGGGTTTAAAGTTAGGGTTAAGGGTAGGATTAGGAGTCAGGTTAAAGAGTTACATCTGCTTTTACATCTGAATTGTTTGCTGTATGGGGTTTTAATGCTGGGTTTCTATAGAAGTACTTTGTGACATTTGGTGGGGTAAAAAGGGCTTTATAAAAATATTTTATTTTATTTTACTTAAGGTTAGGGGAAGTGTTAGCTAACATGCTAAGTAGTTGCAAAGTAGTTAACAAGTAGTAAGTAGTTGCAAAGTTGCTAATTAGTTAAATGATTAAGATTCGAAAATGCAACCTTTGGGTTACTAGGCGTTCACATTATACATGAAGAGCAAGAATATGTTATTTCACAAACAGCAGCCAAGCATCGATCATCATGTCACCAGAATAAGATCCTCAATATTTATTGGAAAGGAGCATCAAGCTCATCACCGTGCACATTCACCACCCTGTGAAGTTCATCATCATTTATTTCATCTGTAGCCTAATAAACTGTATGGTTTCCTGAGTTTTCGTGGGACGACCACACACCGTATCATCACGTGACTCCAATTTTACTTCGATATGATGGTTATTATATCAAAATTTGCGCATAAAGGGGTTTACACCACCATTTCTTCCATAGTTCATTTTACCGACAGAAAAAGATCCCACCATGTCGAACAAAAACATTATCTGTTGGGATTTCAAAAGTTGTACAGAAACGACCTATTTCCATTAAAGCTGTTATTTTATATGGTATGACTTTAGTGAGGGGGATATGACAGAGGAGATACTACACTGATATATTTGTTTTTCTACATGTCAAATTGCTGTAAACTGCCATTCGCCCGCCCTAGAGTATCCACCGAACGAAGGGAGATACCATAGCTGTGGAATTATGATTACAGGAGACAGAGGGAAGGAATGTAACTAAAACCGGGTTACAGTGTAGCCCACAACTCCTTCTATACCCACACACAGCAGCACCACAGCCCACCACCACAGTGTTTTGACTCTGCTCTGGGCACACTGTAGACACACACAGACTGGTGAAGGCTCACAGTGTGCCCTTTCTCAATGTTAGACTGTTTGAGTATCCGACGCTTTTCCAACTGCACAGATGTTCTAACGGGTAGGGTGTTCCCAACCCGTCATCCTTGTACAATGGGCATCTGTGTCTCATCTGCAGTCTGTGGTTTGATCGAGGGCCGGTCCACATGACCTCTATGTCTGCCAATGTCGGCCCTCTGTTTGGTACACGCTGGTATGTCCCCGAACCTGCCCGATGGTTTTCAGAACAGTGGATTAACAATGACCTGATAAGTCCTTTCTATTTCACCTAGTGTGAGTCACCTTAGATATCAATGTAAATGTTACCAGAGTGGAGCACGAGAGAGACATGCTTTTTGTAAAGGCTAGATTTGAAAGGTTACTCATACTCACTGGAAAAGTAAATGAGACATTGGATATAGATCTGTATGGGCCTATCTGTGTTCTCTCCTACACTGGGTAATGGTTTTGATTGAACTGAAGGCTTCTCAGTTAATTTCCCAACCATAAAGACATTCTGAGGGCAATCAGTACGTATGTTATGGACAGCAAACCTAGGAACTAGCAGCAGTGTGGGTTGATAGAAATAATCATTTGTAAATGGCTAGTCATGTGCCATATCTTACTAGGAGAGCCTGTACCTATGTTCCTGCCTGCCTACCTGACTGTCTGCCCAAAAAGTCCAAAAGCTGTTATTCTTTTCTATTCTAGCGTGATCCTGTTCTCCTCTTGTTGCTGAACATTGACGTGGAACCGACGTGGAATAGATGTTGACATCTGTGCCCAGTGGGCAGAGCATTGGGGGCTGCTGTATAGACATCTGGGCATACACCCACAAAGCTATGACTGGCCTGTTCGGAGTGATTGAATAAGGCCTCAACCAATGACACGCATGAGGGCGTGTCCCACAATGAGATGAACAATGAATCGACAGAAAGAGAACTGTGAAAATGCCAGTTTTATCTGACAACTCCTCCAGCACACCTGTTCATCTGGCTGGGAGACACATTCTGAAGCTCTATTTCAGACGCGAGTGAAAGCCAGTTGACATCGTATACATTTCCATGGCAGAGCAAGGCGTTTATGCATGATGCAATTTATTCTGTATCTGCTACGATAAAGTACATGTTGAGCCTTATCATTATGAACGTCTGTGACAATCAGAACACTTTTAATCAAATTTGGCAACTGACAAACTCCTTGTGTTGAGTGAAACTATTTTGAAAGGGCAATAGTATGTTTTCATTTTTAAGTCAAATTACACAGACAAACGCTTGGGCGGGAGGAATTGAAAACAGGCCAGTCTGAAAATAACCAAGGAGAAAAAATGGTTTCCCTGCTCTTCCTTTATGGCTTGCCTAGATGCATGAGCAAATGAGAACAATGTGGACAGTGTACTTGAACCAGTTGTCCTATAAATCAAACATGGAGATCATGCAGTGACGTAAAAAGCCCCTCTCTAGAACAGCACTTAAACATCTTTTTCACGTGGATTCTGCTCTGCAGTAGTGTGCTTCAGAACTGAACGCTCCAACCTGGTCATGGAGAGTGTGGGTGTGGGAGGCCTGTATGTCACATGCAGCACAACAACAGGAAGCCCTGTTGAGAACAGCTAGGCCCCAACCTCCTCCTCCCCTGAGACAATGGCACACTTCAAAAAGGCTGATTTTGTTTGGACATTGCTGTTAAGGAGGGAATAATTACAGGAACTTTCCTGCTCTTTCACGGGAGAGGTTGCAAGCTAAAAACAGAACGAAAAGAAAGAAAGAAAATAGGATTAGAGAAAGAGGCCTTTGTTATCCTGTGCATCATTAAAGACGTTGTCGTTTAAAAAAAACGACAACATCCAAGACGTCTGACATCTGGAATGTGAGGCATTTACCAGAAATAGGCCAGAGCCTTGACTGTTTGTTTGCAATAAATTAGTGGTCTATTTTTTGTCCGAGGGGTTTTCATGTTGAGAATGACAGGAAGGGGAAAGGGAAGTGGAAGGGATAAAGGCTTGAACTTGACTAAGACGTCCGTGCTTCCATGGATAGATGTGGCCGTTACGCTTGCATACGTATCCCACCTAAAATAGACCCATTCCATGACGATACAAAATAACATTTAAAAGGGATGAGTAGTAGGAGAGAGTGGGGTAAGTTGGGAATATTTTTTACATTCAGCATAACTCCGTCAAGGGGAATATAGCATTCTTTCTAACAAAGATATCTACAAATATTTCACGATGTTGTGTATCCCTGGAAATAATCAGAATTCATGTAAGCTTTACAGTTTTGAAAGCATTTCTGTACTGAATGAAATATTACCACTACCTTTTAAATATCACAATCTTTATTTCCAAAACATAATTCAACACAATCACTTGTTTGTCTTTTAATTATTTTAATTCTTTTTTTAACACAGGCTTAACACCTAACAGACAATTTGTACTTTTGTTTTTACACTTTTAGCATAGGCCAGGCCCTGTTGTTTCCTCATATCCCAGCGATAATACCTTGCATTATGCCTGGGAAGAAAACACTTCAATTTGATCAACTTGCCATTGGCTCAACCATTGTTTCAATTTACCCCATCGCCATTGGCTCAACTTACCCCAAGGCAAACATTTTGACTATATTAGCCTACATAGCTACACCTTTAAGGGTGCACTTTCATGCTAGTTTTGGGTTCGCGCCCAGGCTCTGTCGTAACCGGCCGCGACCGGGTGGTCCGTGGGGCGACGCACAATTGGCCTAGCGTTGTCTGGGTTAGGGAGGGTTTGGCCGGTAGGGATAACCTTGTCTCATCGCGCACCAGCGACTCCTGTGGTGGGCCGGGCACAGTGCGCGCTAACCAAGGTCGCCAGGTGCACAGTGTTTCCTCTGACACATTGGTGCGGCTGGCTTCCGGGTTGGATGCGCGCTGTGTTAAGAAGCATGACTTTCAACCTTAGTCTCTCTCGAGCCCGTACGGGAGTTGTAGAGATGAGACAAGATAGTAGCTACTAAACAATTGGACACCACAAAATTGGGGAGAAAAAGGGGTAAAAAAAAGAAAATAAAAAGATCTTCTTTGGTTTAGATACAAACCTCATGTAAACTCTAACACAATACATTCATTTGAATTACTAAAAACCTGTTTTTTGGACACTTCTTGTGGTTTCTTCCTTCACAGACTCCGTGAAATGACGAACTCTTCATAAATATTTAGTAAAATGATTCATTTTGTAGATGGTTTCCTAGAAACAAGGTTGGCTCAACTTACCCCCTTGGCTCAGCTTACCCAACTATCCCCTATTAAAGATGAGACAGGAAAGTGATTGAAAGTAATATGCGAAGATGGTGCCGATGGAGAATGGAGTCATCTCCAACCCGACTTTGCTATTTAGTGACTTTTTTCTTGTTTATCTTTACTTTTTATGTACAGAAGGTTCATACTATTGTCGCATATGACTGCCAAGCACTTCTGAACAGATCGACAGCCACTAACCTACATTTTGACTACAAATCCGACTTCAACTTTGACTCAGCTGTTCCTTGTTCATACCGAACCCCATTCCTTTGTTTCATGGACTACCAAAGCGCTGTAGGCGTAGACTCAGGAGACATGGCAGCATCCTTGTGAGATTGCGATGAAGAGAATATCGACCTGCACTCCCCTCCATTCTCTTGACAAATGTCCAGTCATCTGACAATATGATGGACGAGCTTCGTTCGAGAGTCTCCTACCAGAGAGACTTGAAAAGCTACAATAGTATATGCCTTGCAGAGACATGGCTGGAGGACTCCAGTGTTTTTTTTCTTCCAAGCAGTGGCAGGGGGAGAGGTGTGCTGCTTCCAATGTGAAGGAAATCTTGAGTTTTTGCTCACCTAATAGACAAACAAAAAAACGCTCACCGAGAGGCAGCATTATTGGTGGGCGGAGACTTTGACTCAGGGAGACTTAAAACTGTTCTATGTCACTTTTACCAACACGTCTCCTGTGCAACTAGAGGCGCTAAAACTCTACACCACTTTTATTCGACCCACGGAAACACATATAAGACCTCCCTGATCCTTCCTTCTGAAAATCTGACCATGACCCTATTCTCCTGCTCCTTGTTTACAAGCAAAAGCTAAAACAGGAAGTACCAGTGACAGGAAGTGGTCCGATGAAACAGATGCAAGGCTACAAGATCGTTTTGCTTGTACAGACAGGGATATGTTCCAGGATTAATCTGATAGCATTGAGGAGTTTACCACATCAGTCACAAGGTTCATCAATAAGTGCATAGACAACGTCATCCCCGCAATGACTATACAAACGTATCCAAACCAAAAACCATGGATTATAGGCAATATCCGCTCCAGGTTAAAGGCTAGAGCTACCGCTTACAAAAAACAGGACACGGATATGGACGCATACAAGAAAAGCCCGCTACGAGACATCAAACATGCAAAAGGACAAGTTAGGAGGAAGGTGGAATCCTATTACCCAGGCTCCAATGCTCGTTGTATGTGGCAGGGCTTGCAACCGATAAGGAATTACAAAGGGAAACCCAGTTGTGAGATACCCAGTGATGCAGAACTACCATAAAAGGCTAAATGCCTTTTATGCTCGCTTCGAGGAATAGAATACTGAGTCTTCCTTGAAAGCCCCTGTTGTTCACGATGATAGTGTGATCTCGCTCTCTGTGGCCGATGTGAATAAAATTCTTAAACAAGTCAACACTCGCAAGGCCGCCAGACAAGACGGAATACCAGATTGTCCTAATCTGTAATTCCAATATGTTTCAAGCTGAAACCCACACACATTCATACTGCATACATTACATATGCACACACTTTCATAACACACACACACACACACATAATGACAACACAAACACACATACACACACACACATGCACACCGACACAACACAAACACACATACACACACATACACACACTTTTACACTCATTATATGCTGCTGCTACTCTGTTCTTTATTTTAGTCTTATTATAATCTATCCTGATGCCTAGACACTTTGCCCTGCTTTTATGTACATATCTACCTTAATTACCTCGTACCCTTGCACATTTATCTGGTACAGGTACTCCCTGTGTACAGCTCCATTCTTGTTTATTTTATTCCTCGTGTTACTATTTTTCTTTTTAATGATCATTTTTGACTCTGCATCGTTGGGGAGAGCTTGTAAGCAAACATTTCATGGTAAAAACTACACTCGTTGTATTCGGCGCATTTGGCAAATACATTTGATTTGTTTAACTAAGTATGTGTTTTTCCTCAGTTTACGGCAAAAGCACAGTTTTCCAATCCATGGAGTCTGCTCCTTAAATAAGGCTCTTTTCATTAATGGTTATTGAATAAATCCAACATTTCCACTTTGACTGTTTGAGCTCAACCTAATGCAATAGAAAAACAGGGTGAGGATGAATGAGTGTGGCCTTCCATCCAACCCTCCTCCTTCCTGCCAAATGGGTTTATACCAGAAGCAAGACTACCCAGAGGTGAGGTTCGCTTTGTTAATACAATTTTATGGCTTTTGCCCAATTCAAATCCTGGGAATACGCCCGCAGAATCATAGCTTTGGTTTGATACTGTTATGAATTGTATGACACACACACACACTCCTAAGACAAGCACAGCTTGTCTGTTTGTGTCCTTATGGCTTTGTGGGGATATTTTTGACCATTTTAGGTGTCATCAATGTGGTCACTGGTGTGAGTAAGCACTAGGCAGGAAGTGTGATGTCAGAGCTAAAACAGTAGGAGGTTCCGGTCACAGCAGCTAAGTACTATGCACTTGATATGGAACCACAATGGATGAGAGTTATCATGGATCCATAACGGAAACGCTGTGTCCATAACTCACACACAGCATGAAACAGGCAGGATAGGGATTATTCAACAACAAAAAATCAGGGCCATTACCAACTCTACCAGTGTATTTGACAAAGTTAAGCACTTAAAGTCAATCTATTAAGGGGAAGAGGGGAATGATTACACAATGGATGCATCCCAAGTGGCACCATATTCCCTATGGGCCTTGGTCAAAAGTAGTGCGCTAAATAGGGAATAGGGTGTCATTCGGGACACCGACAATAGCTTTCACAAGTAGGCCAAGCATCTTAAAAAACCTGACTTTAACTTATTTAGAATCCAATGGATGTAGATCACTTATCTGTCTCCCAGAGAACTATGCGGATGGACAGTCTATAACACCAGGTGTTATGGGGAATGAGCGTCATTGAAGCTCAACTGATCGGTTACATTTAGTAAGTGCAGTGCTATTACTGGCTTCAACCTCTGCTCTGCTTTAATTTGACCTACTGTATTGTCCCACTGATACCTCCTATGACAAAACACTACACGTAGGCCTCGACTCCAGTTGGGTCATTTGTATTGTCTCATGCTCAGTAGTAATAGCTAGTATCAAAAATTGCTCTCTGAAGAATGTCATAGCAGGGAGAGGTACATAAATCAACCATCAGTTGCTGTAGAGGAGAGGTTTCAGAATCCATCAGAATGTGTCTATCCAGCACAAATCATCTATTAAAACAGTTGCAGAAAAGCTCTGCATGTGAGAAGCCCACCACACACCATGGAGAATTATTTGGCCTGGCAGAATGCTGCGGGCCCGGGCTCCCTGCCCACATCCCCTTCTCTCTCTCTCTCTCTCTCTCTCTCGCTGTCTCTCTTTCTGTCTATCACTCTGTCTCACATCAAATCAAATTGTATTTGTCCCATACGTAGAATACAACAGGTGTAGACCTTACAGTAAAATGCTTGCTTTAAGAAGTTTTAAGAAAAAAATATATATAAGTAAAAAAGGCTATATACAGGGGGTACCGGTACAGAGTCAATGTGCGGGGGCACCGGTTAGTCGAGGTAATTGAGGTAATATGTACATGTAGGTAGAGATAGTGACTATGCATAGATAATAAACAGAGAGTAGCAACAGCATAAAAGAGGGTTCTGGGTAGCCCTATGATTAGCTGTTCAGAAGTCTTATGGCTTAGGGGTAGAAAGTATTAAGAAGCCTTTTGGACCTAGACTTGGTGCTCCTTTACCGCTTGCCGTGCGGTAAGCAGAGAGAACAGTCTATACCTAGGATGGCTGAAGTCTTTGACATTTTTTAGGGCCTCTGACACAGCTTGGTATATACTAGGTCCTGGATGGAAGAAAGCTTGGCCCCAGTGATAGACTGGGACGTACGCATTACCCTCTGTAGTGCCTTGCAGTCAGAGGCCAAGCAGTTGCCATACCAGGCAGGGATGCAACCAGTCAGGATGCTCTCGATGGTGCAGCTGTAGGATGCTCTCGATGGTGCAGCTTTTCCCATAGTCCGCAATCCTCCCCTTTGTCTTGATCATGTTGAGGGAGAGGTTGTTGTCCTGGCACCACACGGCCAGGTCTCTGATCTCCTCCCTATAGGCTGCCTCATCATTGTTGGTGATCATACCTACCACTGTTGTGTTCGGCAAACTTGATGATGGTGTTGGAGTTGTGCCTGGCCGTACAGTCGTGAGTGAAAAGGGAGTCTCTCTCTCTCTCTCTCTCTCTCTCTCTCTCTCTCTCTCTCTCTCTCTCTCTCTCTCTCTCTCTCTCTCTCTCTCTCTCTCTCTCTCTCTCTTCCATCCTTTTGCTTTTGCAGTTCATTGTGATGTTGCAAAGTGCTCGAGCAGATGAATAGCCGTGTCTTTAATTGCAGTGGAATCAGGTGACAGACATGCATCCCTTGTTTCTCTTCCGGACCAGCAGAGGTAAAAGGAAAAGCATGCACACACAAACGTCAACAATGCGCCTCTGTTTTCATAATAAGAGGGTAAACATGAGGAGAAGAGGGGTCCTCTGGGGGCACGCGATGGGGGGATTGCAAGGCAAGCAGGGAGAGACAGAGGTAGAGACAGAGAAAGAGGGTGAAAGATAGAGAAAAAGACAGCGAGGTGGAGTTACGGAGGAGTTTTTGTGCAATTTTACAATGGATTTGTCTATAGCCATGACAGGGGTCTGTCAAAGTATTTTATGGTGGCGGGATCTTGGCTGCAGCCTCGTTGGGGGAGTCCCAGAGGAAGCTATTGTTTGTTCAGTTTACATTCAATGACTCTCTTCCTGCTCCTGCCACAGCCCCCAGAGGCTGGAGGCCAGGGTGCAGGGCTCTGTGTGTGTGTGTGTGTGTGCGTGCGCGCGCGCGTGTGTGTGTGTGTGTGTGTGTGTGTGTGTGTGTGTGTGTGTGTGTGTGTGTGTGTGTGTGTGTGTGTGTGTGTGTGTGTGTGTGTGTGTGTGTGTGTGTGTGTGCGTGTGTGTGTGTGTGTGTGTGTGCCTGTGTGTGTGTGTGTGTCCACAAGAATAGTAAACAAACATACATTTGACCATCTGGGGACAGTTTGTAAGTCCCCACAAGGTCAAATGCTATTTCTAGGGGGTTTAGTATTAAGGTTAGAATTAGTGTTAGGATCTAGGGTTAGTGTTAAGGTTAGGTTTTGGGGTTAAGGTTAGTGTTAGGGTAAGGGTTAGGTTTATGAATGGCACTTAATTCTGTGTCCCCACAAGGTTAGTTATACAAGACTGTGTGCGTGTGCAAGTATGCACATACGTGTGTAAGCGTGTACATGTGTGTGCCTCCAGCGTCCGGGGCCTCCAGCCTCCGGTGCACCGCAAGCGGTACCGGAACACCAAGTCTATGTCCAAGAGGCTTCTAAACAGACTCCTGAACATCTAATCAAATGGCTACTCAGACTAATTGCATTGCCCCCCACCCAACCCCTTTTATGCTTTTTACACATATTACATCAATTACCTCGACACCGGTGCCTCCGCACATTGACTCTGTACCGGTATATAGCACCACTATTGTTATTTTACTGTTGCTCTTTAATTATTTGTTATTCTTATCTCTTATTTTTTTAATGTATTTTCTTAAAACTGCATGGTTGGTTAAGGGCTTGAAAGTAAGCACTTCACTGTAAGGCCTACTTACACCTGTTGTATACGGCGTATGTGAAAAATAACATTTGATTTGATATCTACAAGTACTGTATCTATACTGAACAAACAATTATGTAACATGTAACAATTTCAAGGATTTGACTGAGTTACAGTTCATATATGGAAATCATTCAATTGAAATAAATAAATAATATTTCACATGAAGGGGCGGGGGCACACGATGGGTGGCCAATCAGAATGAGTTATTCCCCACAAAGGGGCTTTATTACATTTGATGTATTTACAGGTACATAAAAAGAGTATTCTGCTATCCAGAGAGTGTCTATGCACTGTCTTGCTCAATAACAATGTAATTATTCTAAAATGTATCACTATCTCTTGATTAAGAGTTCACAGACAGAAATACTCTTCAGTGTCATCAGCTGTCTGAGTTGCTGGTCTCAGACAATCCTGCAGATGAAGAAGCTGGATGTGGAGGTCCTGGCCTGGCGTGGTTGCACGTGATCTGTGGTTGTGAGGCATGTTAGACGTACTGTCCTGCCAAATTCTCTAAAACGACGTTGGCTGTGGCTTATGATAGAGAAATTAACATAACATTTTCTGGCAACAGCTCTGTTGGACATTCCTGCAGTCAGCATGCCAATTGCACACTCCCTCAAAACGTGAGACATCTGTGGCATTGTGTTGTGTTACAAAACTGCACTTTCAGAGTGGCCTTTCATTGTCCCCAGCACAAGGTGCACCTGTGTAATGATCATGCTGCTAAATCCGCTTCTTGATATGTCACACCTGTCAGGTGGATGGATTATCTTGGCAAAGGAGAAATGCTCACTAACTGAGTTGTAAACAAATTTATGCACAACATTTGAGAGAAATAAGCTTTTTGTGTATATTTAATCTCATGAAACATTGGGGCCAACACTTCACATGTTGCATTGATATTTTTGTTTAGTACACTAACCAACACTTCTATTTCAGTAGTCTCTTTGACACTTTTCCTAAATAGGCCAAATGAATTGATCAAGATACAATGCTGCCACCCTATGGCCATTTTCAACATCTCTTCTCAGTATTCATGATGAATATGACAATTCTGTACTAACAAACACAAGTTTGACAAAATGTACAAAGGTACATTCTGAAAAAATAAGAATGTGACACAAAGTATTTCAATAGGCCTAATGTAACATCAGTATAATAACCTTTGTAATAACTTTGTATAGGCTATTTGTTATGGGACAGGCTATGAATCATATACATACTGAAAACAAATATAAATGCAACATGTAAAGTGTTGGTCCCATGTTTAAAGAGCTGAAAGAAATGTTTCATATGCACAAAAAGCTTATTTCTCTCAAATGTTGTGCACAAATGTGTTTACATCCCTGTTAGTGAGCATTTCTCTTTTGCCAAGATAATCCATCCACCTGACAGGTGTGGCATATCAAGTAACTGATTAAACAGCATGATCATTACACCGGTGCACCTTGTGCTGGGGACAATAAAAGGCCACTCTAAAATGTGTAGTTTTATCACACAATTCAATGCCACAGAATTGAATGTTAATTTCTCTACCATAAGCCGCCTCCAATGGCATTTTAGAGAGTGGGTGGCTCTATGCCCTCCCAGGCCCACCCATAGCTGCACCCCTGCCCAGTCATGTGAAATCCATAGATTAGGGCCTAATTTATTTATTTCAATTGACTGATTTCCTTCTCTAAACTGTAACTCAGTAAAAATGGTAGAAATGGTTGCATGTTGCATTTATGTTTTTGTTCAATATATTTCCAACATATGCTACAATATTTAACATGGAATTGTATTTCAATGAAAATATGCCCATTCTCTTGTAAAAACAAACATTTGAAATGTTATTAGCAAAATTGTATTAATAAATATTCTCCAACAAGCATGACGAAAAATGTTATATAAATGTGAGTATGTTTGTGTGATACTAAATGCTGTTATCATACAAAAGGAATACAAATACAAATTATAATATCATGATTGTTGCCGATACTTTTACGTAATGAGTAGCCCTTTCCTGCAGTCAATTACCAACAGTGTCCTCTTTGGCCTCATGGGTGGAATGTAATTCATATTTTGTATAATTTCATAATTAATAATGTTGTTTTTTTTTTAAACAGATAAAAATCTGATGTTTTTATGTCAAACAGTTTTGTTATATTTCAGTCTTCTGTGATGTATATAAAGTGTAATATTGGGATGAAAACTCCAAATTGAATAAATGTCAACTCTATATCTGACATGGTACCCATAACCGTGTGTGAGGTGTATACTTTTGTTTTAAACTAGATTTGTTTAAGACTAACAAGAATCACTCTGTGTGACCCTGATTACTCCCACTGCAGTAAAAGGTTTTTACGAGCTGGTCAAAGTGGTCAAAGTGAACTGAGGTGATTGATTTCTGTAGCATGGTCCTTGTTGACATTTACTGTCTTTTGCCTTCACATGAGGGTGTTGTCAACAGGCCGAGGCAGAATAGATGGTTTTGTGGCCTATGTGTGTCCTCGGTCCAGCTTTAGGCTGCCCGGTCCTCTAGAGCCCTAGGAACCAGTCTTTGTCCTGATACTTTTGAGACCTGTTCGTGTTGTAGTAGTTCTCCTCCATCTTCTCCGGGAAGTAACACTCATACCTTCAAAGTTTTCTGGAATAGACAAGGTTAGATTAAGAACACATAAGGTCTCCTCCACATAAGGCCTCCTCCATTCAAGCCGCACAGTATTATTCCACCTGACTTCTGACTTGTAACTTTTTGATTTGAGGCAGAGTTCAACACAGTAATTTCTACACTGTGTTACCAGTCACTATTGATCCATAGAGATTACCATCTTTGTCTATGGCCAGGTAACGGCCAGTCTTGTGGTCCTTGATGGCCACCACACCAGCACTCATTGCTTTAACCTTTAGAATGTATAGAGCACAAATACACAAGCATGGTGTCAAAGCTAAGGGGTGATTGTATTGGTAGTTGCCATTAGGTTGTGCCATAATGAGAGCACAACCTAATGGCAAGGCCTGAGAATGAGGCTGCTCTCTCCAAATCCTTCCTAAAAGTGATATAATTTCATAATGGAATAAATAAACATATTCAACAATGTATTATGTATATAACATATTATTGATCAGTAGTTTATAGGCCTATAGGCTATGCTCTAACTGTAAACAAAAGGTGGAAGTATGCTGTCTATACCAAAACAAAACAAAACATTAATCATATCAGGCTAATCTAAACCTATTCCCAGCAGTTTGGCTACAAGGTTACCTGTAGTGTCAATCACTCTAATCAGTCAATCAGGCAATGGAGTCAACCTCTAGAGACCGATCCCTGATAAAAATCCACTAGGTTCCTGGTCAGGATCAGTAGCCAGCACTGTCACATTCACCCCAAAAATGGAGACGACTTGCAGTGAAAATCTTCATAATTCTATCCCCCGGAAAAAGAGCACTGTGCAGCTGTCATTGAGTCTTGTTCTAGCCTATTTAATTTCTAGCGGAACGGTAGCCAGTGGTAGCCCTGTTATCATTAGCATCCACAGCCTTAGCCAGACTCCACATCCGGAATGTCTTGGAAATCCATCAGGCCTTGGTACAGAAAAAAAGCCACAGGAGGAATGTGAGGCCTACCCATATAGAGCCTATTTTTCCAAGCAATAACAGCAGGAGTAGGAAAAGAAGCAGTGAGTCAGTCTCCTGGGAGAACTGGCCCCTGTGGTACAGTGGCTGCATGGGTGACTGTCTGTAATTCTACTCCATCATCCAGGGGCCGACCAGTGTCACCAAAATCAATTTTAGCAGGCTGTCGTCAGAGCTATATTCAGTGGTGGATACTTGAGTAAAAGTAAAGTTACCTTAATAGACAATTACTCAAGTTATAGTGAAAGTCACCCAGTGAAATACTACTTGAGTATACTTAAGTATCAAAAGTAAAAGTATAAATCATTTCACGTTTCTTATATTAAGCAAACCAGACGGCACGATTTCCTTGTTTTTAAAATGTACGGATAGCCAGGTGCACACTCCAACACTCAGATATTATCCTGGAAACAGGAGGCAAAGGGCTGTGAGACATGGGTTTTACTCTGGACACATGAAAGGTGGGATGTATACAAAGGGTACGGGGCAACAGAAGACGAACAGCAGAGGGGCTAATGGAAATGGGGAACTTGCCGATAAACTGGGGTAGAGTTTGTTGGATTCCACCCAGAGGGGCAGATCCCGGGTGGATAGCCATACCTTCTGCCCGAGACAATTACCGGGGAGCTGGGGTCCGATGGCAATCCCCTTATCGTCAATACCTAGAGGTGGTCTTAAGGAGGGCAGACCAGGTCTTTCTCTCTTTTCCCCTTACGTCTACGACAGCGGCGGACAAACATCTGGGCAGAAGGTGATGCCTTGATAAGCTCTCTTTCCCTACTCTTCCTGCTCAGGGAAGCCTCCTTCCACTCCTCTCCTTTTGACCTCATATCCCAGGGAACACTGGGATATCAGTGGGTCAAGGGTGTTGTGGGCATATTCCAACCACACCAGCTCCTGGCTCCAGGTGGTTGGGTTGGCAAAGACCAGGCAGCACAGAGTGGTCTCGAGGTCCTGGTTGGCATCCCCTTTCACTCCCTCTACATTTTCCTCCGACTGGCCGTTACCATTCTAAATTCCAAGCATCTGCCTCTAACCCTAGGAAGGGAGCAGAATGAGGGTGCAGAATGAGGGTGCAGAACGCCTTCCAGGACCTGGCCGAGAAATGAGGGCCGCAGTCGGAGACCATGTCCACTGGCAGTTCATGGATCTGGAGTACGTGCTGCATCATGAGCTGGGCTGTCACCTTGGAAGAGGGTAACTTGGGGAGAGGAATAAAGTGGACGGCCTTGGAAAAGCGATCCACCACGGTCAGGTTCCATGCACAGACCGTGCAGGTGGCAACAAAGGCAGCCACGTCTGGAACCACGGTTGTCCACCAAAAGCGTTGTCGCACGAAGGCCAGGAGCCAGGAACCTGGCTGGCAGGCAAGCCTTGAGTTATGGGCCCACTCCAGGACAGCGGAGAGGACAGCATCAGGCACAAACATCCGATTATCTGGACCCCCCCCCAGGGTTTGGCTGGGACCTGTTTCCAAATACCACAGCTGAGTGCCATCGCCAGGCACGAGGTGGGAGGGATGGTCTTGGGCTCCGAGGTGGTAGCCGTTGGGTTGTAGTGGCGAGACAGGGTATCCGCCTTGACGTTCTTGGACCCCGACCGGTAGGAGAGGGAAAAGTTCAACCGGGTAAAAAGCAGGGACCCTCACTCCAGGTTTTTGTGGTCGGTCCACACAATGAATGGATGTTCCGTCCCTTTGAGCCAGTGCGTCCATTCCTCCAAGGCCATCTTCACCGCGAGAAGTTCCCAATTCCCCACATCGTGATTCCTATCCGTGTCGTTGAGGCGGTGGGAGAAGAAGGCACAGGGATGCAGCTTAAGGTCCAGGGCAGAAAGTTGGGACAGGACAGCCCCCACTCTGACATCCAAAGCATCAGCCTCCACCATGAACTGATGGGAAAGGCACGGATGAACCAGGATCGGAGCCATGGTGAAGTGGTGTTTAAGGTCCCGGAATGCCCGGTCAGCGGCAATAGACCACGTGAACGGAACTTTGGTAGAGGTGAGGGCAGACAGGGGGGAAGCCAGGGTGCTGTAACTCCGGATAAAGTGGCGATAAAAGTTGCCGAATCCCAGGAAGAGTTTCAGCTGCACCCTGGACGTAGGCTGAAGCCAACCCACAACCATTTTCACCTTCTCGGGATCCATTTGGACACTCCCAGCAGAGATGATGTAGCCCAGAAAGGGAATCGGGGAGTGATGGAACTCACACTTTTCCACCTTAACGAACAACTGGTTCTCCAGAAGACGCTGGAGAACTTGCCGGATATGGAGCACCTGTTCCCGGGGGGAGCGGGAAAAGACGAGGATGTCATCAAAGGTAGACAAAGACGAACCGGTTCAGCATGTCATGGAGAACATCATTCAACAGAGCCTGGAACACAGCAGGTGCATTGGTGAGGCCAAAGGGCATGACCAGATATTCGTAGTGGCCGCTGGCCATGTTGAGGGCAGTCATCCACTTGTCCCCTTCTTGCATCCGCACCAGGTGGTAGGCATTTCGTAGATCCATCATGAAGAAAATTGTGTTGCCCTGGAGCGACTTGAAGGCCGAGGAAATTAGTGGTAGCGGATAACGGGTTTTCACAGTGATGTCATTGAGTCCCCGGTAGTCAATGGATGGCCGCAGGGTCTTGTCCTTCTCCACGAAGAAGAACCCTGCACCAGCGAGAGAGGAGGATGGATGAAAAAATCCTGTAGCTAGGGAGTCCCCAATGTAATTCTCCATAGCCTTGGTCTCTGGTCCCGACAGAGAGTACAGACTTCCCCGGGGCGGCGTGGTACTAAGGAGAAGGCCAATCCCGCAGTCATAGGGGCGGTGCAGCGGAAGGGAAGTGGCCCGGGGCTTGCTGAACACCTCACGGAAGTCCTGGTACTCCGTGGGAATGGAGGAGAGGTCCGGAGCCACCTCCGAGGACCCAGGAAGACTTCACGGCAGGTTGCGACAATTTCAGACAATGGGCCTGGCAGAACTGACTCCAGCCCATGATAGCCCCTGTAGACCAGTTAATGAGTGGATTGTGCCGCTGGAGCCAAGAGAATCCCAACACTACGGGAATCTGGGGGGACTTGATGAGCAGGAACTGAATGGTCTCGCTGTGATTCCCTGATGCACGTAGGTTGATGGGAGTGGTGGTATGGGTGAACCGACCAATAGAGCACCCATCCAGCACTGTAACATCCATGGGAATGGAGAGAGGCTGGGTGGGGAAGTTCAGCTCGGAAGCCAGTGTGGCGTCCAAAAAGCTCTCATCGGCCCCAGAGTCAATGAGGACCCGGAGAGATCCCCCTCAGCAGAATGACATGAAAAGGAGTGCGAGTAAAGGAAGCAGAAACCTTCTCCATATGGCCCACCAGAGTACTCACTCCCTGGTGAGCCTGGTCCTTTACCGGGCACGAGGACACAAAATGACCAAAGTCCCGCAATACAGACAGCTCCTTGTGCTGATCCTGTGTTGCCATTCCGCTAGTGACAGCCCAGCTCTGCCTAGTTGCATGGACTTGGGAAACAGTGCCTTGTCCCTCTTCGCTGACTCTCAAGGAAGGTCGGGAAACCTCGGGTGCTCTCGGACACGGGACCATTGTGAACTTCCGAGATGGCTCGGAGGCAAGGTGGAATCCCTGGACATGCGAGTGACGTCGAATTCCCTCTCCATCCGTTGTTCTCACAATCTCCCATCGGAGTCAAGATCCGTGGGCAATTCCCGAGCCGCAAGCTCATCCTTAACCTCCTCCGAGATGCCGTGCAGGAACATGTTGAACTATGCTTCCAGGTTCCACGCACTTTCCGCTGCCAAATGGGTGGAAATCCACCACATAGTCGGCCACTGTGCAGGCGTCCTGCCGGAGCTGGATTAGCTTCCGGGCAGCTTCCCTCCTGGAGAGCAGGGCATCAGAAACCTTCCTCACGAACCAATCCAGATTAACGCAAATGGTCGACTGCTGTTCCCATACGGCGGTGGCCCAGGTGAGAGCCCTCAGCCAGTGTTTGGACCCCCTCCATCAGCCAACGAAGCAACTCCTCGTGCCTATCAATGGAGGCTCCTTGGGAAGAGATGGAGTTGCACAGCTGGCCCAGGTCTGCTGGGTCAATCATGGCCAGTTCGTACTATCAAGTATGAATGTAAGACCCAGATGCAGACGACATTGAATAAACAATAGTTTAATGATCCAATAGGGGGAGGCAATAGACAGGTCAAGGCAGGCAGGGGTCAGTAACCAGAGCTGAGGCAACAGTACCGGACGACAGGCAGGCTCAGGGTCAGAATAAGCAGAGGTTAAAAAAAACTATGGGGGCTAAGGTACAGGTCGGTAGGCAAGCTCAGGGTCACGGACAGGCAGAGGGGTCAGGCAGGCAAGAGTCAAAACCAGGAGGGCGAGAAAAGAGATACTGGGAAGAAGCAGGAGCTCAGAAACAAAACGCTGGTTGACTTGAAAAACAAGACGAACTGGCAAGGGACAAACAGAGAACACAGATATATGTACAGGATAATGGGGAAGATGGGCGACATCTTGAGGGGGGTGGAGACAATCACAATGACAGGTGAAACAGATCAGGTTGTGACATGATGTGTGTGAATTGGACCATTTCCCTGTCCTGCTAAGCAATCAAAATGTAACGAGTACTTTTGGGTGTGGAGTGAAAGTAAAATGAGTCAAAATATTAATAGTAAAGTAAAATACAGATACCCCAAAAAAACAATTTAAGTAGTACTTTAATGTATTTTTACTTAATTACTTTACACCACTGGCTATATTTAAACCACTAACTCAGGGAGGGATGCTGGCCTGCACCGAGAAATGAGAATGCTACCTATTATATGATAAAGTGCATTCGGAAAGTATTCAGACCCCTTCACATATTCCATATTTTGTTGTGTTACAGCATGAATTCAAAACAAATGTTTTGTAACTTACCACCAGGGACACCCGAAGTCAATCTTAAATGAATCATTCTTTATTATCAGCAAGCTGGAGAGGTTCCAACAAACTTAATGCACAATAGTACACGTCGGATGGGAGCTAGTTTCTAGTTTCTAGTTTCTAGTTTTATTATAAACTGCTTACACAGACAAGTTATATTTGTATGATTTAGCTTATTCATTATTGATAATTAATTCATCATTACGTTTGGCTCATGCATGTGCCCGACCAATACCTCACAAGGCTTCTTCTCTCCAAGCTGAGACTTTGAAACTGAGACAACCCGTTCCGTTCTCAAAACAATGTTCTGGGCATACTGCCAAATTGCTTATACTGAGGATTCCTCCCAGGCATGTTCAATCAGTCACTTGCATGAACCCAGTCAAATTGGTTATTGGAAAAGCACAAACATAAATTGTTCCTTCACATTCCCTCCTGTTGTGATTCTGTGATAATTCTATCAAAAGGAGGTTCTATACTTCTATTAAAGTAAGCAAAATCAACACAGAAAACCAGACACTTCATACTTTCAGACCCTTCACTCTGGTTTTTTGCAATCTAAAATACGCACAAGGGATCTGTAGACTCAGATTGTTTCCATAGCGCTTTAATATAAAACCATTGCAGTAGAATGTTTCAGCTTAAGCGCTTCGCTTCATGCAGTTACACATATGCTTCATTACACAATTGCATTTATGGATTCAAGCTATGACATTTCTGCTGTAGCTTTTGTCGCGAGTGGCATGTTAATGACAGATCGGTATCTTAATGCACTTTTTGTCTAAATTACTATACATTTTGCAGTGTGCAGACCTCCACAATCAACCTGATACCCAAAATAAACAATTTTGGATAAGCCTCAATGAATTATGGAATGTTGACCACCCCCCTCCCTCCCAGCACTCATTCTTCTGCCGAGGTTGTTGTCCTGGTATCACACGGCCAGGTCTCTGACCTCCTCCGTATAGGCTGTCTCGTCGTTGTCGGTGATCAGGCCTACCACTGTTGTGTCATCGACAAATTTAATGATGGTGTTGGAGTCATGCCTGGCCGTGCAATCATGAGTGAACAGGGAGTACAGGATGGAATGAGCACGCACCCCTGATGGGCCCCGTGTTGAGGATCAGCGTGGCAAATGTGTTGTTTACCTACCCTTACCACCTGGGGGCGGCCCGTCAGGAAGTCCATGATACAGTTGCAGAGGGAGGTGTTTAGTCCCAGGCTCCTTAGCTTAGGGATGAGCTTTGAGGGCACTATGGTGTTGAACACTGAGTTGTAGTCAATGAATAGCATTCTCACGTAGGTGTTTTTTTTGTCCAGGTGGGAAAGGGCAGTGTGGAGTGCAATGGAGAATGCATCATCTGTGGATCTGTTAGGGTGGTATTCAAATTGGAGTGGGTCTAGGGTTTCTGGGATAATGGTGTTGATGTGAGCCATGACCAGCCTTTCAAGGCACTTCATGGCTACAGACGTGAATGCTACGAGTCGGTAGTCATTTAGGCAGGTTACTTTAGTGTTCTTGGGCACAGGGACTGTGGTGGTCTGCTTGAAACATGTTGGTATTACAGACTCAAACAGAGTGAGGTTGAACATGCCAGTGAAGATACTTGCAAGTTGGTCAGCGCATGCTCGGAGTACACGTCCTGGTAATCCGTCTGGCCCTGAGGACTTGTGAATGTTGACCTGTTTAAAGGTCTCACTCACATCGGCTGACGAGAGCGTTATCACAGTCGTCCGGAACAGCTGATGTTCTCAAGGATGTTTCAGTGTTACTTGCCTCAAAGTGAGCATAGCAGTAATTTAGCTCATCTGTACATTAGCTTCCTTTTGTAGTCTGTAATAGTTTGCAAGTCCTGCCACATCCAACGAGCGTCTGAGCCGGTGTAGTACGATTCGATCTTAGTCCTGTATTGATGCTTTGCCTGTTTGATGGTTAATCGGAGGGCATAGTGGTATCTTCCGGGTTAGAGCCCCGCTCCTTGAAAGCGGCAGCTCTATCCTTTAGCTCAGTGCGGATGTTTCCTGCAATCCATGGCTTCTGGTTGGGGTATGTACGTACTGTCACTGAGGGGACGACGTCATTGATGCACTTACTGAGGAAGCCAGTGACTGATGTGGTGTACTCAATGCCATCAGAAGAATCCCGGAACATATTCAAGTCTGTGCTAGAAAAACAGTCCTGTAGCTGAGCGTCTGCTAAGTGGTGCTTCCTGCTTAAATCTTTGCTTGTAAGCAGGAATCAGGAGGATAGAATTATGGTCAGATTTGGCAAGGGAGAGCTTTGTACACATCTCTGTGTGTGGAGTAAAGGTGGTCTAGAATTTTTTTCCCTCTGGTTGCACATTTAATTAACTTGCTGGTAGAGATTTGGTAAAACGGATTTAAGTTTCCCTGCATTAAAATCTTGCTCGTATGTCATCAATTTTATTTTCCAAGGATTGCACATTGGCCAATGGGACGGATGGCAGAGGGGGTTTACTCGCTCACCTACAAATTCTCCGAAGGCAGCCTGACTTCCGCCCCCTTTTTCTCCATCTTCTCTTCACGCAAATGACCGGGATTTGGGTCTGTTCCCAGGAAAGCAGGATATCCTTCACGTCGGACACGTCCGACTTGTTAAAGGAAAATGCTTCTTCCAGCTCAGATGTCAGAGGTCATTCAACCACATTAAGAGAGTGTTTCTTTCCCTGTACCTCAGATTAATTATTTAAAGAAATGTTTCTGATCATCGATAGTCCCTATAGTCAGTCTATAGCATCTATAGTTCCTCTGAATTTATAGTCTCAATAGTTTATATAGTCATAAATGCTATAGTCTCTATTTTTAGAAATGTTATTTAACTAGGCAAGTCAGCTAAGAACAAATTCTTGGTTACATTGACAGCCTAGGAACCGTGGGTTAACTGCCTTGTTCAGGGGCGGAATGACAGATTTTTACCTTGCCAGCTCAGTGATTCGATCTAGCAACCTTTTGGTTACTAGCTCTAAACACTAGGTTACCTGCCACCCAATGTAATTCTATAGTCTTGCTGCCTCCTATACATATAGAATAACACATCCTGCTATTACTTAAAACTAGTGGTACCCTCCTTCATTTTTATGCTTAGTTTTAGTGTTGTTTTATTGGTCAGACAGGAATTTCCCTCACGCTTAAAAAAATGTGCCACCAGTTTCCTCACAGAACCTCACTGGAAAGCTCCGCAGGCAGAATCAATCATTGTGATGCCAAATTGTAGTGAAAGTTACCACCAAGGACACCTGAAGTCAACCTTAAATGAATCATTCTTTATTATCAGCAAGCTGGAAAGGTTCCAACAAACTTAATGCACCATAGTACACATCGGTCGGGAGCTGCATGTGACCGACCAATACCTCACAAGGCTACTTCTCTCCAAGCTGATACCTTGAAACTGAGACACCCCTTTCCGTTCTCAAAACAATGTTATGGGAGTACTGCCAACTTGCTTATACTGATAGTGAGGATTCCTCCCAGGCATGTTCAATCAGTCACTTGCATGAACCCAGTCAAATGGACTATTGGAAAAGCACAAATATACAATTTTCCTTGACATGGATTAAATACATATGTTTTTATTTTCCTGCTGAAAGGTGCATTTGTCTCCCAATGTCTGTTAGAAAGCAGACAACCCAGTGTTCCTCTAGGATTTTGGCTGTGCTTAGCTCTATTATGTTTCGTTTTATTTAAAAAACCCTCTCTAGTCCTTACCGATGACAAGCATACCCATAGCATGATGCAGTCACCACTATGCTTGAAAATATGAGTGATGTGTTGATTTGCCCCAAACATAATACTTTTGTATTCAGGGCATAAAGTTAATTTAGTGCCTTATTTCAAACAGGATGCATATTTATATTGTATTCTGTACAGGCTTCCTTATTTTCACTCTGTCATTTAGGTTAGTATTGTGGAGTAACTACAATGTTGTTGATCCATTCTCAGTTTTCTCCTATCACAGCCATTAAACTATGTAAATATTTTAAAGTCACTATTGGCCTCAGGTTGAAATCCGTGAGCGGTTTCCTTCCTCTCTGGAAACCCTGTCTTTCAAAGATAATTCGTAAAAATCCAAATAACTTCACAGATCTTCATTGTAAAGGGTTCAAACACTGTTTCCCATGCTTGTTCAAACAATTAATGAACATGCACCTGTGGAACGGTCGTTAAGACACTAACAGCTTACAGACGGTAGGCAATTAAGGTCAGAGTTATAAAAACTAGGACACTAAAGAGGCCTTTCTACTGACTCCAAAAGAAAGATGCCCAGGCTCCCTGCTCATCTGCGTGAACGTGCCTTAGGCATGCTGCAAGGAGGCATGAGGACTGCAGATGTGGCCAGGGCAATAAATTGCAATGTCTGTACTGTGAGACGTCTAAGACAGAGCTACAGGGAGACAGGATGGACAGCTGATCGTCCTCGCAGTGGCAGAACACGTGTAACAAAACCTGCACAGGATCGGTACATCACACCTGCGGGACAGGTACAGGATGGGAACAACAACTGCCCGAGTTACACCAGGAACGCACAATCCCTCCATCAGTGCTCAGACTGTCTGCAATAGGCTAAGAGAGGCTGGACTGAGGGCTTGTAGGCCTGTTGTAAGGCAGGTCCTCACCAGACATCACCGGCAACAACGTCGCCTATAGGCACAAACCCACTGTCGCTGGACCAGAAGGACTGGCAAAAAGTGCTCTTTACAGACGAGGTGCGGTTTTGTCTCACCAGAGGTGATGGTCGGATTCGCTTTTATCGTCGAAGGAATGAGCGTTACACCGAGGCCTGTACTCTGGAGCGGGATCGATTTGGAGGAGGAGGGTCCGTCATGGTCTGGGGCGGTGTATCACAGCATCATCGGACTGAGCTTGTTGTCATTGCAGGCAATCTCAATGCTGCGTTTTACAGGGAAGACATCCTCCTCCCTCATGTGGTACCCTTCCTGCAGGCTCATCCTGACATGACCCTCCAGTATGACAATGCCACCAGCCATACTGCTCGTTCTGTGCGTGATTTCCTGCAAGACAGGAATATCAGTGTTCTGCCATGGCCAGCGAAAAGCCCGGATTTCAATCCCATTGAGCACGTCTGGGACCTGTTGGATCAGATGGTGAGGGCTAGGGCCATTCCCCCCAGAAATGTCCGGGAACTTGCAGATGCCTTGGTGGAAGAGTCGGGTAACATCTCACAGCAAGAACTGGCCAATCTGGTGCAGTCCATGAGGAGGAAATGCACTGCAGTACTTAATGCAGCTGGTGGCCACACCAGATACTGACTGTTACTTTTGATTTTACTCCCCCCTTTGTTCAGGGACACATTATTCCATTTCTGTTAGTCACATGTCAGTGGAACTTGTTCAGTTTATGTCTCAGTTGTTGAATCTTGTTATGTTCAAACATAAGTTTGCTTAAAATAAAGGCAGTTGACAGTGAGAGGACGTTTCTATGTGTGGGGTACAAAGATGAGGTAGTCATAAAATAATCATGTGAAACACTATTATTGCACACAGAGTGAGTCCATACAACATATTATGTGACTTGTTCAGCAAATTTCTAAGCCTGAACTTATTCGTCTTACCATAAACAAAGGGGTTAAATACTTATTGACTCAAGACATTTCGGTTTTTCATAATTTATTAATTTGTCCAAAAAAAATCTAAAAACATGATTCCGCTTTGACTTTATGGGATATTGTGTGTAGGCCAGTGACACAATCTCAATTTAATCAAATTTAAATTCAGTCAGTAACACAGCAAAATGTGGAAAAAAATCAAGGGATGTGAATCGGATGGGGCCACAGTGTCTCCTGACCCCTCCTGTCTCAGCCTCCAGTATTTATGCTGCAGTAGTTTATGTGTCAGGGGGCTAGGGTAAGTTTGTTACATCTGGAGTACTTCTCCTGTCCTATCCGATGTCCTGTGTGAATTTAAGTATGCTCTCTCTAATTCTCTCTTTCTCTCTTTCGGAGGACCTGAGCCCTAGGACCATGCCTCAGGACTACCTGACACGATGACTCCTTGCTGTCCCCAGTCCACCTGGCCGTGCTGTTGCTCCAGTTTCAACTGTTCTGCCTGTAATTATTATTATTTGACCGTGCTGGTCATTTATGAACATTTGAACATTTTGCCCACGTTCTGTTATAATCTCCACCCGGCACAGCCAGAAGATGACTGGCCACCCCACATAGCCTGGTTCCTCTCTAGGTTTCTTCCTAGGTTTTGGCCTTTCCAGGGAGTTTTTCCTATCCACCGTGCTTCTACACCTGCATTGCTTGCTGTTTGGGGTTTTAGGCTGGGTTTCTGTACAGCACTTTGAGATATCAGCTGATGTATGAAGGGCTATATAAATACATTTGATTTGATTTGATTTGTGAATACTTTCTGAAGGGACTGTAAAGTAAAACCGTCACATAAACAACATTAAATTGAAACAGTGTTGATTGACAGTGTTACACCGTAACTCCCTCCATGACATTGCAGTAAGAGAAAATGAAACCTCTTGTAATCCTCTCTGTTTTTTTTCTATTTTTACAGTGGTTGGCATGGCAAAGCAAGGCAGTGGGTGTTGCTGTGGAGCCACACTGTCACCAACATACGAAGTGCAGGCTAGATTAATAATTTACTCTGCCTCATGTGGACTGCTGCTTTAAATCTTCACGGGTGCTTTCCCAAACTGTGGCCATTCCATAATTCATACTCTACATCTGCATGTTCAATCATTTATAATACAGGATAAGTTGGAGAAACAAGAAAAAGTCTCCACACACTTCCATTTAGATGCAAATGTAGTTCATTGTGGCTGAGTTTTCAGTCTGTCGATCTTCATCAGAGTATGTCCTCACAAACAATAGTGGGACAAATAAGGCCACACACAGGCTGCGTTTATGTTCTATCTAGTCTTTGTATGGTCCTTTTGGGTACTTTAGATTACCCCGGGTATCTGTAATTACATCTGGCTCACTGTGACTGCGTTTAGACAGGCAGCCCAATTCTGATCTTTTTTCCACTAGTTGGTCTATTGACCAATCACATTAGAGTTTTTCATATCAGATCAATTGATCTGATTGGTGAAAAGACCAATTAGTGAGTGGAAAAATTCAGAATTGGGCTGCCTGTCTAAACGCAGTCACAGTGAGCCAGATATTATCACAGACACCTGTGGTAATCGAAAGTACCCCAAAATGGTCACTAGATGTCATAATATTAGAATGAAATATAAAGACGAGATAGAAAAAAACACATTATAGATGTATTTCTACTAGAACAAAACACTGGGTTCCTAATGTTAACAACACATTTTTTTTAAAACATTGTTTTTGTTCTAGTAGAAATACATCTATAGTATGTTATATTCTATCTAGTTAGTATAAGGAACCCATACTCTCAAAAACAGTAACACCGTTGAAAAGCAGAAAAAAGAAATGAATTAAAGGTAAACACTTATACACACACAACACTATATACATATGTAGAACCAGGAGAAATCTAACAAAATAACTAGATACATGTATAGGTTAAGGTAACCTGTCGGGGACGTATCGGGCCAATAGGCCGCCATGAATACAGGACACCCTAATACAGTGAAGCGAAGATGATGACAATAGGAATTTACAACATGACCCTCATATCAAAATCCTCATTAAGTCCTAACGGCTGTAGGGTACCTAAAGTATGGATAAGGTCATTATCCTCTGTTCTTGGTGACACTTCCACCTTCTCAGTGCTCTGGAATGGTTGAGAAGAGACACTGTGAGAGCATTGGACAGAGTGAAAATAAAACGTTTTCATCCTTGCGTCTTTTAGAAAGAAGTCTTTACGTTTGCTTATTCTCTGTTTCAAGCGTCTGGATGTCTTCCGCAAGTACATTTAGTCACAAACACAGCATAGAATGTAAATCCAGTTTTTTTGTGTTGCATCTGACCACACCTTTAACACAGTATGTTTTTCCAGACCTAGGCTGTCAGAACTCAAGTTGTTTTTGGCATTGTTGCACTGAGCACAATTGCCACAAGGGTAGCTTCCATCTCTCAGGGGAGTAAGGAGGGTTTTGTTTAGGACCGTGTTAAAGCTGGTTTAGACTAGTCCACTGTGAAGATTGGGGGAACGTTTGTTGGGGGGTTCCTTGAATTCCTGGCTGAGTGTTGGGTCTGAGGTGAGCATATGCCAGTATTTCATCCATATGTTTTTAATCTTAAGGCTTTGGGGTGAATGTAGTGATGCAAAGTGAAAGAATGTTGAAAATACATCAGGCAACTTTAAAGCTAGAATCCTTAAATGAAACAATAACACATCTGTTTCTGTGAAAGCTGAGGGACGAGCCTGGAGAAATGCAACCACTCTCAAAATGATACACAGAGCTATGGATGCAAGGACTGGCCATGCATGATATCAATATTATAGTTTTAACCATGTTTTGAGGCTATAAAGTTGTTTAAATTGTTAAAAATATTTTTTACATTTACTTTGTTTACAAACATTGGAGTAAAACAAGCTTATATTTTGGGTTCTGATGAACAGTTGAACTATTTATAAGTCATGTTCTTCAAGAACCAATGGGTTCCAATATAATACATTCATAAGTCAAAAAATGAATGTAGAAATGATGGATTCTAGCTTTAAAGAGTTAGATTGGAGGCAGGATAAATGGAGTGTTTCCAAACATAACAGATTTCCATAGAAAAATCTAAATGTTACAGTTGATTAAGATTAAGATCACTTTTCTGATCAGTTGCACACAAGATCCAACCGAAATTTGACTTCCTCTTTTAGCCCAACCCCTCCGAAAGACACATACGTACACAGTATACAGGTGTTGGGAGAGGTGCGAACGTGTATCATCACGCTGTTGATTAGTATGGTTAAAGAGGGATACTTTGAGGGAGATGTGAACTTCAAACATCATGATCGTTGCATGTTAATAGCAACACACACACACACACACGCACACACACACACACACACACACACACACACACACACACACACACACACACACACACACACACACACACACACACACACACACACACACACACACACACACACACACACACACACACACACACACACACACACACACACATACACACACACTTACCTAGTTATTCCTCACCTATTAATTTTTCACAGCAACTTGAAAGTCCTGGATTTGATGAGCCCCCCTGCAGTACTTACTTCAACCAGGAGACGGCAAAACAGACCATCAATGAAAATATAAGCACTCCTTACAAATGCCTCATACTGTAAATACTGTAGATTCCAATCACAGGATTCCAATCCAATCACAGAATAGTAAGTGTTCTCTGGGGGCACTATGCAGAGGAAGTAGAGGTAGTCATTACCAATAAGCGAGGCGTAGCCCATGCCTTAGGGCCGGCATGTTAAGACTTCCTTTGGTGAATGACACCCAGTGTAATCCATTTGTGAATTGTATAACCCCAGCATTATGACACAAATGGGCCTCTGGCTTCTCTGGAAAGAAGAGAAGAGAATATGTCAGGTTATTAAGTGTCTTTCCCATCTTTGAGTGTTCTGGAGCCTAGCTGAAATGTCCCAGCTATGAGATCACCCCTGGCCGGCCTGGCTGATGAGTGTATGAGAGAGCTCTCTCAAGACTTCCTGATAAGGGTTTCTAACCACCTTGTGTGAGAGGTTCCCTCGATAGAAAAAAGCTTTTGGATGGATACTGGGGGGACTCAAAGGTCCACTGTGTCTCTTGCTAACTTTCAGTGGGCTGGGGCTGGATTACCCAGGCTAGCCCTGGTTTAGACTGGAGAGAGAGAGGGGCATTCTCCTTCCCAGCATGTCAACCAGAGGGGAAGACTTTCTCCACTCTGTATGAGTCACTGGCTCAGGCAAGGAATGGTGCATGCACTTAGTTTCCTGACATGGTTGGTTAAGAGTTCCACATGGGTGATTACACACCACTCATTCAACAAGGAATAATATTTTGGATGGAACTATGTGATTTCAAAATGAATTCTTAGCCTATACAATTTTGTTAAACTGCTCCCACGTCTTGTAGAACATTCAATGTACATGTTTATTATGGCATTGTTACAGTGGAGGCTGCTGAGGGGAGGACGGCTCATAATAACAGCTGGAACGGAGCGAATGAAATGGCATCAAACATTTGATACAATTCCACTGATTCCGCTCCAGTCATTACCACGAGCCTGTCCTCCCCAATTAAGGTGCCTCCAACCTCCTGTGTTTAGTTGAAAGTAGCTGGAACAAACCACCCTATAACATAATACTATAGACTACTACACTCTTATAAAAAAAGGTGCTACCTAGTCCAGAAAGGGTTATTCATAGGAGAACTGTTTGAGGAACCCTTTTTGGTTCTAGGTAGAACCCTTTTGCTTCCATGAAGAACCCGTTCCACAGAAGATTCTACCTGGAACCCAAAAGGGTTCTACTTGGAACTGAAAATGATTATGCTATGGGAACAACCGAAGCCTTTTGGAACCCTTTTTTTCTAAAAGTGTACAGAATGGGTTACTGGGACACTACTACAATAAATGGAACACTGTACTATACAGCAGATATGGAACACTGATATAAAACAAACAATTCAAAATTGATTTATCACATGTGCCGAATACAACAGGTGTAGTAGACCTTACAGTGAAATGCTTACTTATGAGCCCTGAACCAACAACGCAGTTTTTCAAAAGTAAGTAAAATAAATGCGCTAAATAAACGAAAGGAAAAATAGTAACACAATAGAAATAACAATAACGAGGGTACATACAAGAGGTACTGAGTCAATGTGCAGGGGTACGGGGTAGTCGAGGTAATATGGACATGTAGGTAGGTACACATAGATAATAAACAGAGAGTAGCAGCAGCGTGTGTGAAGAGTGTGTGTGTGTGTGTGTGTGTGTGTGTGTGTGTGTGTGTGTGTACATCGAGCCAGTGCAAGAAAAATAATAATAGATAAGAATAAAATAAGGGGGTCAATGCAAACAGTGTTCAAGAGTAAGTAATAAACATGCAAGGAAGTGAATGATCCAGAGTCACGTTATTTACAACGAGAGGGCTGGTTGAAGGCCCCTCACAGATGTAAAATGATATGATTCATTCTAGGAGCGAATGGAGCACATTGGGAAAGTAGACCCCAAGCAATAAATAATTTTGATCTTATCTTATTTGTAGGCTCAAATCGGTATGAAATCCCTACAGTTGCAGATTTTTAGCAGTATTTGCAATTGCAAATTAAAACTGTATGGAAACTGAATAGCCGAATTAGCATTCGTTATGATCGTACTGTGTTGGAGGAAGTTGCACATCTAAATCTGGAGTTGCCAACACAGTAACCACAAACAAGTGTGGACTTGTATCTCCACTGCACTGCTAAAATCTGCGAAATGCGAAATAACTATTTTCCCTGACATGAGGTGATGATTTGTTACATAGATAAACAGCAAAGACTCTGTCTAGACTGACACGAACACACACACGCGCGCACACACACATACACACTATGATTTATAAAGGGGTTATATATAATTTATAAACAAGCCAATTTATTAGTTTCAAACTGTAATGAACAATTAAGGCATTAGTTGAGTTTGTGATTGATTCACGGTCCCATTATTGATAACATTTCGATTTGCAAGTGTAGCAGATTAAATAAAGGCCTGTGATGTGTGGATTTACCCAGGCCTAACACTTGCTCACAAAATGGGCTCGTAATTTAAACAGTTTAAGATTAAACAACAATTTGTCGCTTTGCTAATACGAGCCTGAGCAGGTTGATGTAACCCCCCAGATAAATTCCCCTTTCTGAAGAGACTTCGATGCGTTCTTGACCAGCCAGCCCTTTCTTTACGCACCCATCTCCTGCAAAATATAGTGCAGTCATTGGTAGTGTGGCTTGCCTCCTCGGACCGTTTTGGAACTCAGCAATACTATTGGTCTACAGCCGCATCCATCATAAGATTATCTGTTTCGGGGTAGGTTGGTACGGACGCCAAAGCTTGAGAGAAAAGGACTGCAATTTAATCGCCCAGTCGAAGAATCCGCAACTATTACCGCGTCTCGTCGTTTCACTTACTTCCCCTTTTCATCACTAATATGATGTTATCATGAGGAATGCACAGAAGGTTTACCTGGGATTTTTGACAGCCAAGAACTGAATATTATTTCAGCACTTCCCTCCCGGACAAGCACAGTTTTTCGCGTGCAGTTTTTTGGTGATGCGGTTTGGATCCTAGGCTAGAAGAAGCCAGATCCACGTTTGCCCGCCTGCATGTTGTCAGAAAGGTTATTGGGTGTGTAATGTAATGTAGCCAGGTACCTGAATATTGCTCTCTGTGTTCTACTACCTTCTTATAATTGGATTGCACATAATAAGTCAAAGATTTCTTCATCCTCCGACCTCGGATACTGTGGACTGGGAGGAAACATGGGACTGCCTGCTCTGGAGTTTAGTGACTGCTATCTGGACAGTCCCCAGTTCCGAGACAGATTGAAGTCTCACGAACTGGAACTGGACAAGACCAATAAGTTCATCAAAGAGCTGATCAAAGATGGGAAGGCGCTCATCCAAGCACTGAAAAGTAAGATAATCCATTTGCTCTTTGTGGGGGGAGAAAGGGAGTGTACACATGACATTAACACAGTTGCAACAATGTAGCACTTTATTGTGACGATGACTGCGCTACTGTGTTCGGCTAAATTACCAAACAATTATGAATGAAGACATTGCCCAATGTATTAGAGACCGATGTGTTAAATCTCTAATGATCTTACATAGTTTACCCAAAATATTTTCACTAACAGCAAAGTGGATTTTAGATTTAAAGTAGCATACAGTGCATTCAGAAAGAACCCCTGACTTTTTACACATTTTGTTATGTTACAGCCTTATTCTAAAATTGATATAAATATTTTTTTCCCCTCATTGATCTACACACAATACTCCATAATGACAAAGTGAAATCAGGTTTTTAGAAATGTTTGCAAATGTATTAAAAATATCAGAAATACCTTATTTACATAAGTATTCAGACCCTTTAATATGAGACTCAAAATAGAGCTCAGGTGCATCCTGCTTCCATTGATCATCCTTGAGATGTTTCTACAACTTGATTGGAGTCCATCTGTGTTAAATTCAATTGATTGGACATGATTTAGAAAGACACACTTGTCTATATACGGTCCCACAGTTGACCGTGTATGTCAGAGCAGAAACGAAACCATGAGGTTGAAGGAATTGTCTGTAGAGCTCTGAGACAGGATTGTGTTGAGGCACAGATATGGCGAAGGGTAGCAAAAAATATCTGCAGCATTGAAGGTCCCCAAGAGCACAGTGGCCTCCATCATTCTTAAATAGAAGAGGTTTGGAACCACCAAGACTCTTTCTAGAGCTGGCTGCCAAACTGAGCAATTGGGGGAGAAGGGCCTTGGTCAGGGAGGTGACCAAGAACCCAATGGTCACTCTGACAGAGCTCCAGAGTTCCTCTATGGATATGGTAGAACCTTCCAGAAGTACAACCATTTCTGCAGAAATCCACCAATCAGGCCTTTATGGTAGAGTGGTCAGACGGAAGCCACTCCTCAGTAAAAGGCACATGACAGCCCTCTTGGAGTTTGCCAAAAGGAACCTAAATGACTCTCAGACCATGAGAAACAAGATTCTCAGGTCTGATGAAACCAAGATTGAACTCTCTGGCCTGAATGCCAAGCATCACATCTGGAGGATACCTGGCACCATCCCTATGATGACGCATGGTGGTGGCAGCATCAGCATCATGCTGTGAGGATGTTTTTCTGAGGCAGGGACTGGAAAACTAATTAGGATTGAGGGAAAGATGAACGGAGCAAAGTACAGAGAGATTCTTGATGAAAACCTGCTCCAGAGCGCTCAGGACCTCAGATGGAGGTTCACCTTCCAACAGGACAACGACCCTAACATGCTGATCAGACCTGTCTGCGTGCGCCATCACGCTCATTTTGATTTTGTCCACCCACACCTGACGCGATCAGGACACGCAGGTTGAAATATCAAAACTCTCAACCAATTATATTAATTTGGGGACAGGTCGATAAGCAACCATTTATGGCAATTTAGTTAGCTAGCTTGCTGTTGCTAGCTAATTTGTCCAGGGATATAAACATTGGTTTGTTATTTTACCTGAAATGCACAAGGTCCTCTACTCCGACAATTAATCCACAAATAAAAGGGTAAAACGGTTTGTTTTCTAGTAATCTCTCCTCTTTCAGGTTTCTTCTTCTTCTTTGGACCTTATATGGCAGTTGGCAACCAACTTTAAGGTGCATTACCACTACCGACTCAAATCAAATCAAATAAAATGTATTTATATAGCCCTTCGTACATCAGCTGATATCTCAAAGTGCTGTACAGAAACCCAGCCTAAAACCCCAAACAGCAAGCAATGCAGGTGTAGAAGCACGGTGGCTAGGAAAAACTCCCTAGAAAGGCCAAAACCTAGGAAGAAACCTAGAGAGGAACCAGGCTATGTGGGGTGGCCAGTCCTCTTCTGGCTGTGCCGGGTGGAGATTATAACAGAACATGGACAAGATGTTCAAATGTTCATAAATAACCAGCATGGTCGAATAATAATAAGGCAGAACAGTTGAAACTGGAGCAGCAGCACAGTCAGGTGGACTGGGGACAGCAAGGAGTCATCATGTCAGGTAGTCCTGGGGCACGGTCCTAGGGCTCAGGTCCTCCGAGAAAGAGAAAGAAAGAGAGAATTAGAGAGAGCATATGTGGGGTGGCCAGTCCTCTTCTGCCTGTGCCGGGTGGAGATTATAACAGAACATGGCCAAGATGTTCAAATGTTCATAAATGACCAGCATGGTCGAATAATAGTAAGGCAGAACAGTTGAAACTGGAGCAGCAGCATGGCCAAGTGGACTGGGGACAGCAAGGAGTCATCATGTCAGGTAGTCCTGGGACATGGTCCTAGGGCTCAGGTCAGTTGAAACTGGAGCAGCAGCATGGCCAGGTGGACTGGGGACAGCAAGGAGTCATCATGTCAGGTAGTCCTGGGGCATGGTCCTAGGGCTCAGGTCCTCCGAGAGAGAGAAAGAAAGAGATAAGGAGAGAATTAGAGAACGCACACTTAGATTCACACAGGACACCGAATAGGACAGGAGAAGTACTCCAGATATAACAAAACTTTGTCATTATGGGGAATTGTGTATAGATTGATGAGGGGAAAAAAACTATTAAAATCCATTTTAGAATACGGTTGTATGGTAACAAAATGTCGAAAAAGTCAATGGGTCTGAATACTTTCCGAATAGGGGTGTTTGTTTTATTTTATTTGACCTTTATTTAACTAGGCAAGTCAATGACGGCCTCCCGAATGCACTGTGTATTGTGTATATATAAAGTGTGTATGGTAATGTGAAACATTTCCATTATCACCTGATCTTTTCCTGCAGAATACGGTTGTAAGATGAAGGACTGCGTGAGTTGACAGGTGCTTGCTGGTCAGAGTTGGGATTTGGAACAATCTACTGTATCAAGCCTCAAACAAAAGTCCCATGTTCACAAGTCACCAGGCAGCAAGTGTGAAGTACAAGAGCTAGTCTTTACATTTAGCTACTCTTGCCTCATACAGTAACACACTGTTACCGCACTACTATACATTACCTAAAGTTTCCACTCCACTCGAACTCATGATAGATGTTCAGAACCGGCCAATAAACTGCACGCTCTTCTGTACAGTCCACTGTCAGCTAACATTCACAGTCTGGACAGCTTTTGTCTATCAGGGACATCTAGAAATCAAACAGAATGACCCGTATTGACCCTAGTCCCAGGTCAGAGGGGAACTGGGGTTAGGGATCGTCAACTATTTTAGCTACTGCTGGTTGTGTAGCTGCAGACACCACAGGCCATATAAAATGTGTTTTAATTGCATATTACATGGGAATAATGTAAGTTTTCACATTATTTTGAAGCGCTCTACTATAGTGAGAATTGAATCCAGAATCAACTTGTCAATCCTTGTTCTGGTTGCTAGCGGTGATTGCACAACAACAATAATATGTTTGTTACCTCTAACATGCTTGTCACTACTCACCACAAGAGAAAGTAAACCATATGTTACACCTGGGGAGTGACTTTAGGCTACTATTCAACCCCCTGTCACATCTGAAATATCAGTGTCATTTACCGCCTCCCCATCCTGTTGGCTGGAGTGTGGTTCCTGTGGGCCAGGCCTACAGTCAGTCACAGACTTCACAGAGCACCAACACCAGCTGTATGTAGTCCACAACCAGCCAGCCTCTGGTGCAAGATGGATGTTCTGTAAGCAAAGGGCAACCTGTCATTAGGGATCCAGGTGAAACGTCTTAAACCTGACCTTAAACATGACATTTCGTGAATCACTCAAATGAAACCAAATTAGGGTTTACCGGCGCTGTTCTGCGGATGGGAAGGCTACATATTTTGACATTAAATGTTGCCTGTTTTGAGTAAATGGGATAAAATGAAAACCAGGTTTTGTTTGAGTTTTCTTTGTGTAAAAGGAGTTTAACCCCTGCCATTGGTTCACCTACTGCGGTATGTCACTGTCACAATAACATAGCTCGAACACACAGGCGTTTGCAATTTTAGTGTGAGGTCATCATCGTCTAGAATGGCAAAGTTGTCACATGGGGTTTTCTGAGGTGAAAAATGCTTCAGCCCCTTGAGTATTTTTACATGGCGATGACTGAGAAGCATATATCGATTTCCACACGGTTTAAAACCATTTAACAACAGACACAGCATTTCAGCGAGGAGAGGTGATATGAATGTCTCCTGTTGCAGGTTTTTATGGACTGTCTTCTAAAGGAGTTTCCATGTATTCTGTCCTCCAGTGGGTTGATGAAATGACACCAGATGGAGAATTAGGGAGTATGCCTGAGTTTCCCCCTCAGAAACTCAGCAGGCTGTTTCTCATAGTTAACTGTTTGTATTTTTCCACCTTACATAAGATGATGTCCTCTCACACTTTCGACGACTGGTATTATGAGGATCAGATGACCAAATGATACATTTTTTGGATATTGTACTTACATAGTTATTGTAGTTACATAGTTATTACTGCACTATTTGCTGTAGGTAGGCGTTACCTTTCTCACCCACACACTCTGTCCCACAGGGACGTACTTACGCTTGGTTCCTAATGGAACCCTATTCCCTATGTAGTGCACTACAGGTCCTATGGGCCCTGGTCAAAAGTAGTGCACTGTATTAGGGGATAGGGTGCCAGTGTTTGTTTAGTTGACGCTGTTGTGAAGTGAATGCAGCTAAGAGGAAGTGAAATGGTCCCTGCATTCTTTCACGTAGCCATTAAACATCCAGGTTCAGCTATAGAAACAGGCCCCTATAAACAGAGGCTCTAAACAGTCTACTCCACTATGTTCCCCTGTAGAAGCATCTCCAACCCTCTGAGAAGCAGAGTGAGAATCCCCAGGACAGAAGTTCGGCCTACCTCAAGAGCACTCTGCTTGGAGGTCCCCCAGCGTGCTTTATGAGTGGTGATGATAGAGCTGGTAAATGACTATCTCTCTACTGTGGTGATGGATGAACCCAATGCAGCCACACAATGTGACTGTGACTAATATACACACACTACTGGCCCAGGGAGTCTCTTTCTCTGTAGGCCCTTTCAGATGTGTGTGTGTGTATGTGTGCGTGTGCGTGTGTGAGTGGGGGGGCTCTTGCCTTTCAGAACAGAGTCACATTATCCCAGTCTGCCTGCGGGAAGGAGAGAGGAGTGGGTGGTGACATGAGGAGTGTGTGTGTGTGTGTGGGGGGGGGGGTCATGAGGAGTGGGAAGGTGTCATGAGGAATGAGGGGTGTTGAGAGGAGTGGGGGTGTTGTGAGGGGGTGTAGTGAGGAGTGGGGGGTGTCGTGAGTAGTAGTGGGGGGTGTCGTGAGGAGTGGGGGGTGTCGCTAGGAGTGGCGGGGGGGTATCGTGAAGAATGGGGGTGTCGTGAGGAGTGGGGGGTGTCATTGCGTCTCAGGGCATTCTACTGAATGCATCAAATGGGAACAAAGGACAAGAAATATGTGCGTGCACGTATGTGAGCGCAAGTGTGTGCGTGTGTGTGAGAGGGGGAGAAATGGGGGCGGTGGGGGTTGGCGTGGGCGGTATTCCTTAAGCAATGACGTAAAGGCGGGGAAATTAGGGCACCCACACCATACAGCTCCGTCTATTATTGCCATTTCTTTGTCAGGGATGCTTCTCTGAGCCCTGAACCTACAGTGGCAGAGCTGCACTTATCACGTATGCTCAGAGACGGTCCAATAATGTGTTTGGGTTATTTTGGCTTTCTACCAAGATGAGCTAACACAATCCAGGTGGACACAGAGTTGGTAAATATTTGAACTTTAGAAGCTTCATTTAGTTACATGCTTCATAATTGCATAGTCATTCAGCCACTCAGCAGTTTGTGTTCAGGCATATTCCGTCATGTGTTTCCACTCACAAAGACGTGAAACGTATTTCCATGGTATGCACCGGTCGAATTCTCTCTATAGGCTGTATACATATAAATGTATGCACATGTTGGTTGTTTTTTTTTCACCACATTCCGCTTGCTGTTAATTTTTCTACAGGGTTTGTGTTACAGAAATGGTAAACCATTAGCCTGCCCTGCAAACCTCCTGCCATGAATTCAGGCCCTATTTCGTTTTGTGCAGGTGGACCTCTTCCAAGCGGCCTTCACATAAATGCTGTGAGTGAAGCGTAGCTGGCCTCTCTCTATGTGCAGGAGAGCAGAAGTGCTGGAGGCACTATTGATGACCCAATGGCAATGTCAGTAGGGGATACACTTAAAGAGGACATATGGAGAGAGAGAAAGAGAGAGGATGAAAGGCAAAAGAAAAGGGGAATTGAAAACCATTAAGGCCTGTTTGGTCCTTTTTAGAAACATGAACATTTTCCATCTGGCGAAAGTATGCACAGAGGCTATGGTTTCTGAGCTGGCCTCCACTCTGGCCTCCTAACCGGGAAAGAGGAAGTGGGTTTTACACATACGACGTGGAGTTTATTTTCAGGGCTCCCACTCTTGAAATAGGCCATTTCTAATGGCCTTTAGTTACATACAGAGCTGTGTGGATTCTTCACATAGTTTCTTCACACAAACACACACAAACAGTTGAAGTCGGACGTTTACATACATTGAAGCAACATCTCAAGACATCAGTCAGGAAGTTAAAGCTTGGTCGCAAATGGGTCTTCCAAATTGACAATGGCCCCAAGGATAGTTCCACAGTTGTGGCAAAATTGCTTAAGGACAACAAAGTCAAGGTATTGGAGTGGCCATCACAAAGCCCTGACCTCCATCCTATAGAAAATCTGTGGGCAGAACTGAAAAAGTGTGTGCGAGCAAGGAGACCTACAAACCTGACTCAGTTACACCAGCTCTGTCAGGAGGAATGGGCCAAAATTCACCCAACTTATTGTGGGAAGCTTGAGGAAGGCTACCCGGATCGTTTGACCCAAGTTAAACAATTTAAAGACAATGCTACCAAATATGAATTCAGTGTATGTACACTTCTTACCCACCGGGAATGTGATGAAAGAAATAAAAGCTGAAATAAATCATTCTCTCTACTATTATTCTGACATTTAACATTCTTATTATAAAGTGGTGATCCTAACAGGGACTTTTTACTAGGATTACATTTCAGGAATTGTGAAAAACTTAAATGTAGTTTAAATGTATTTAGCTAAGGTGTATGTAAACTTCTGACTTAAACTGTAGACATTGGCTACACTGAATCATTCTCGCCCTAGCTAACCACTATCCTGGTTCTAGTCCTCCTTCAGCATTATGGCCTCTTACAGTAAGTCTGCTTTGAAAAATAGAACCCTTACTGGACCAATAGAGAAAGACACAAGTGTGTGTTGTCACGGATCCCCCTGGAACTTTCATTGCGCACACCTGGCTCCTATTCCCACTGATTGTATTTGTATATATGTGCCGTTTGTTCACCATGGTGCTGTCGATTATTGTTATTATGTCCGTTGGTGCATGTCAGTGCCTGTGCTGTGTGTTTTTGTCACATGAGTTAAGGCTGGAGAGACAAATTAGGTACAGGGAGTAAAACATTTAATAAAGAACGGACAAGGAACAAGACAGGAACAGCGTCACCACACAAGAAAACAAAGACAAAAAACAATCAATGTAGAAGTGGGGAACAGAGCTGGGGAACTGACAAATATAGGGGAGGTAATAACAGCTGATGAATGAGTCCAGGTGAGTTCAATATCACTGATGTGCTTGACGAGGGAAGGCAGGTGTGCGTAATGAATGACACGAGTGCGTAATGCAGGGCAGCCTGGCACGCTCAATCGCCAGTGGGGGGCTGCAGACGTGACAGTTTTAGCCTTCCGTGCCCTTGTGGATTGCGCAGATGATTACAGGTCTTGTCTCGTGTGATAGTCATTATGCGCTAGGTTTATTTATTCGAGGTACTCTCTGCTCTTTTGTTTGCGTTTCAACCCTGTGTTTTTGTTACGTGTTTGTTTAGTCTTCGTCCCCGTGCCTTTACAAGGCACGCCGTAATTTGGGGCTTAATAAAAACTCCTATTACGCATTCCTGCGCCTGTCTCCCGAATTCATTCGTACCAACGTGACAGAATAATTGACCATTGAGGGACACAGCGGGAATGGCCCATCTGATGCAGTGACTGGTCCGTCGCTGTCATGCACGTCGATCCAGAGCATCCCAAACATGCTCAATGGGTGACATGTCTGGTGAGTATGTAGGCCATGGAAGAACTGGGACATTTTCAGCTTCCAGGAATTGTGTACGGATCCTTGCGACATGAGGATGTGCATTATTATGAATGGTATGACAATGGGCCTCAGTATCTTGTCCCTGTATCTCTGTGCATTCCAATTGCCATCGATAAAATGCAATTGTGTTCGTTGTCCGTAGCTTACAGCAAAAATTATATGTTTGTACATATGGAACATTTCTGGGATCTTGAAACATGTGACCAACACTATAAATGTTGTGTTTATATTTTTGTTCAGTATAGATGTACTGTGTTGCGTCCAGTTGTTGTGACACCAAGGGTAGGCAAGGGTCATTCAGGGGACTCTCCATAACATAAGCTGTGCTTTGTGTAATTTGGGTGTTTCTGCACTTTGTGCTTTGATACACATTGATTGGATCTGCTGACTTCCAACATTCTTTTTCTGTTGAAACATCATAAAAGACTGGGGGAATAGAACAGTGCAGGTCAGGAACAGGAAAGTTCTGAAGGAGGAAGGCCTGTTTACAATCTCCTGGAGGTTATCTGATGGACAATGTGTGGTCAATAAAGAAGGAACAAGGTTAAGATCTGAAACAGAACACATGGTTCAATCTGAATAGGTAGCAGTAAAGTATACTTGGTTTAGCCACTTTAAAAGGCATTGCAATTGTTGTTTTGACGTTTAGAACCAACCAAAATGGTTGTTACAACCTTATAATAGCCTAATGAATTGAATTGGCAACTACCCTTGTTATTTCACTGTTCCATCTAATCTACTGTATGTATGGTGATCAGGCTGCCCTACCTCTGGCTCTCTGTCACCACACACGCATGTGCACACGCACACACACACAGCCTACTGTATAGTCATCATCAGGCTGTTCTACCTCTGGCTGTCTCAGGGATGTTTATTGTAGGAGTTGCTCTGAGTTATGACGTGGTGTAGGGCCTATAAAATACATTCAAATTTATTTTGCCTGATTTTGTTTAGTTTTTTTTCCGAAATTCCATTTTCTTAGTTGTTTTACCAGGTTTCAGTTTTTTTCAGGTTTTCGCTCTAAAAATCACACTTTGTTAACAGTAAAACAACCAAATGGAATGTTCTAAGTCCAGAACAATGTGTAAACCACATCAAGAGACAATTTTTTAGGTCTGGCAAAAATGGAAGACATTTCAATTTTGGGGTAACAACCCTTTAATGCAAGTGCACATCAGGAAGAGACCATTGTTTGGTTCAAGGGATTCCTTGGCATTTTGGCAATGAGGCCATTTTACCATTCATCTAACTTTGGGGAAGTAGATAAAGGGCATCATTGCCAAAATCACGAAGTATCCCTTTAAGTGGCGTTGCTGTAGCGCTCATGTGATTGAAGAGCTTGCAAAACAGAGCTTGCAAACTTGGTTTGATGAAAATAATCTTCATATTATTATGCCAGGTAGGCTACTTTGTTGTCACAATTTAATTGAGAAGGTTTTTAGGAAAGGCTTTCCATCTCCATCAAAAGAAAGTGATCATTTGCATTATCGCTAACGGCTACACAAATTATAGACATAAGCAAGCACCGCACACATACACACAGACAGGGGCATTCCTGTGCCATTTCAGAAAGTCTTATATTCAGTGTCGGTAATACCGGCTGTTCTAGCTGGCTAGCTAAATGCTAAACGAGCGCATTGCCAACATTTTATACGGTCTCTGAACTAAAGGATTTGCAGGACAGATATCCCAGTTATACAAGTAACAAAATGCTACAGTTTGCTGAACGCACAAAACATATATTAGACAGCTAGGCTCTTGATTCATGAGGGGATTCTCTGCTGTTACCAAGGGAACCTTGATTTTGGAAGAAGATATCCACTTAGCTAGATAGCTAAGTAGCTATTAAATTAGCAAACCAAATGCACAACTGCAGAGCATTTAGCACATTTTAGATAGTTAACTTAACAGTTATAAGATATCTAGCTGGCAAACATTTAGTTGTGAATTCCATACTGTAACTAGATCACCTGGCGCATGCTGCACGACAGTGCTGCACGACCCGTGCTGCACGACCCGTGCTGCACGACCCGTGCTGCACGACAGTGCTGCACGACACACTCACAAGGCTCCAGTCACTTGTCGTTGTGTGCTTGTAAACAAACACCATGTGACAGGGGACTACCGGTGAGCTTCATAATGAACAATTGCAGTGGCTTGCAAAAGTATTCACCCCACTTGGCATTTTTTCCCCTATTTTGTTGCCTTACAACCTGGAATAAAATAGATTTTTTTTAAAGACATTTTAATGTTTTCCCTTAAACCACTTGAGTGTTGCTTTAACAGTATGCTTGGGGTCATTGTCCTGCTGGAAGGTGAACCTCCGTCCCAGTCTCAAATCTCTGGAAGACTGAAACAGGTTTCCCTCAAGAATTTCCCTGTATTTTGCGCCACCCATTGTTGGACAAATTATGATAATGCCATGTTAATGTAAGAGCTGATTGAAAAGACCGCCTGAAATGTCAGCCTGTTTTGGTGGAATGGAGTTTTGGCCTGCCTGGTGACATCACCAGGTGGGACATTGGTTAATAAACCAATATGAAAGCGAGTTCCAAACCTCTCCGTCAATAACAGCTAGTTTTCAGTTTTCCCTCCCCACTCAGACCACTTCCAGGCAGCCCGAGCAGAATTCTTGCTTGAGAATTTGCTCCTTGCTAAGATGCTATTTTTGATAATTTTTGACAATTTTCATTGAAAATAATCACAGTAAGGTACTTCATTGTTACCCAGAAATGATTTAATATTGAGATAAAAAGGGCTTCATTGGACCGTCAAAAGGTATTAGAAATACATCAAAACACAATAATATTGAAGTAAAAACCCCTGCCAACTAATATCAATACTTAATTATATTTAGTTTTTGATAAATTATTTGCCTGTAATATGTTTAAGAAACATTGCCTTGTGCCTTGTAATTCCGTTACCAAAAACCCACATACAGTATCTTAAAGATATTTTCTAATTTCTCTCCCTCATAAGGAGGGAGGCAAATGAAAGTTCACATAACTAACAAGTAAAGGAAGACATTCCAAATAGTTTTTACTGAAAAATCTGTAACAGAATGACTGCAACTGAATTGGCTACAGAGTGAAATCATATTATTCACAAACCACAGTTGGGTCACTTGCTAATTTCTGTATAGTACAGATCAGGGGCCTATGGAGTCATTCTATTACCTTCATTCTGTTACCGGGTGTTAATCCACTTCACATACAATAACCAAAATCGTATTTAAAAAACAAAATCAAGATATCATATCATAGCTGACATCCCATTCTTTCAGCAGACATCTTAGAACCTTAATTCGGAGTAGATATTTAAGTTTTGGAGAAGTTCAGCACATTAAAAAAAACTGAGGGCGATTTTTACTGTCATTCTGTTACCAAACTTCACATCGGCACTGTTCTTCGAGTAAATGTGTTTTTTTGTCAAATGTTGAGTGGAAATTGTTAAAAGTAGTCGTTGTGTTTAAATTTGCATTTTGTTTGAAATACTTTTAAAGAAAAAAAACGGAATCTTATGCGTCATTCTGCTACCATGGAATTGCCATTCGTCTGCCACCAAGAAAACAAAAAATAACTAACATTGGTTAGTATAGCAAGTTGGGCTCAATTTCCCGCCATTCATCATGATCATCATCATCACATAGCCTTGCATTATGCTCCCCTCCATATTTTAAACTTTTTTATTTAACCTTTATTTATACAGGCTTTTCTCATTGAGATAACATCTCTTTTTCAAGAGAGACCTGGTCCAAAGGCAACAGGCGTAACAAAGTTTCAGACAAAAGAACTTACATACACTAACACAACATTAAACAAAACAATAGACAGATGTAAGTACAACAATTACATATTACGTAAAAAAAAACATGAATATCTTGACTAAAAAACAGCTGTCCTAAAGACAATTACACTCTTCTATGATATTTATATCGATCAAGTGATTAAACTCCACCAAAGCATTTTTAAATGCTCTGGAGAGAATTCCAGGACCACGGAGCTGAGTAACTAAAACTATTAAGATAGACCCGAGGACAGGTGTACTGCTCCCTCCCTCCCTTCCTCCATCCTCTCCTCCCAAAACAAGGCTGGTGGCAGCGGCCTTTGGTCTGTGTGATTTCCCCTCTCCCACCTCTCCCCCTGTATGAATGGTGGTCATTGTGTAGGCAGGCCTTTTCACCCCTTGCAGTCAGTGGGCTCTGTGTCTGCTCTGTCTGCTGAAGACAGTCTGCTGCTGTCCACTCCATGAGGGCCAGAGAGGGGGTGGATAGGAGAAGGCGGAGAGAGGGAGCAGAAAAGAAAGCCTGAGGAAGGCAGAGAGACAGCAAGACAGTGTTCCACTCCACCCAGAGAAAGAGTGAGAGATGACAGACCCCAAGGTTTGGTGTCATGGCAGGCCAGCTTATGGTTTTCTCTCTCTCTCTCTCTCTCTCTCTCTCTCTCTCTCTCTCTCTCTCTCTCTCTCTCTCTCTCTCTCTCTCTCTCTCTCTCTCTGTCTGTCTGTCTGTCTGTCTGTCTGTCTGTCTGTCTGTCTGTCTGTCTGTCTGTCTCTCGTCTTGTGTTCCAAGTCTTGAATGTGAGGAAATCGAGGTTCCCCTCTTTCTATATCCTCCTGAAGCTTTCCTGTTTTTTTATTGATGTTCTATCTAAGAGCCAGTAGCCATAAATACAGTAATAATTGTGATCCAGGAACAAGCCTTTAAATCGTTACTACTGGAATGTGTGTTCTTTTTACAACACAGAGGCAGGAGCAGTGCTGTGGTAATATGGAGCCAGACGTTCCCTGTCCCCTGTGCACTCTTACTCTTTCCCCCTGCTAATAAGTGCATTCTTCGCCGAACACACAATTCTGCACGCTCACGCCACGGTTTGGTTTACACTCCACTATTAAATAACTCTTACCGTCCCCTAAATACCTCTTTAGTTTAAAAACTATAGAAACTGTATGTTGGGATGACTTAGAAAGCGCACAGGTCAGATAGTTCCCTCAGCTACACCCAGAGCTCTACTGAACATGCTAATGTATTGTGAGAGTGGTTGGTGACTGTAAAGTGGCTGAAGGGAGAAGTGGTGGTGATGTTGAATATTTTATTTTATTTATTGTATCTTTTACCCCTTTTTCTCCCTAATTTCGTGATATCCAATTGGTAGTTACAGTCTTGTCCCATCGCTGCAACTCCCGTGCGGACTCGGGAGAGGTGAAGGTCGAGGGCCACGTGTCCTCCGAAACACAGTACCCTGCCAAGCCGCACTGCTTTCCTAGATGCCAGCCGCACCAATGTGTTGGAGGAAACACCCTTTCCCTCTGGCGACCGAAGTCAGCCTGCATTTGCCCGGCCGCCACAAGGAGTCGCTAGAGCGTGATGGGACAAGGGGATCCCAGCCGGCCAAACCCTCCCCTAACCCGTATGACGCTTGGCCAATTGTGCACCGCCTCATGGGTCTCCCGGTCATGGCCAGCTTCGACACAGCCCGGGATCGAACCACGAACTGTAGTGATGCCTCTAGCAATGACCGCTGCACCATTCAGGAGGCCGATGCTGAATAATTAACCAGTGGCCTTAACTGGGTGGGTTGCAGAGGTCCAGCTGCTATGTGGCCTCCCTCTCTCTGTCTCTGTTTCTACTCTCACCCTGTCAACAAGGGTGTCCCGCCTGTTGCTGCTAGTTACAGTTGAAGTCGGAAGTTTACCTACACCTTAGCCAAATACATTTAAACTCAGTTTTTCACAATTGCCTGACATTTAATCCTAGTAAAAAGTCCCTGTCTTAGGTCAGTTAGGATCACCACTTTATTTTAAGTATGTGAAATGTCAGAATAATAGTAGAGAGTGATTTATTTCAGCTTGTATTTCTTTCATCACATTCCCAGTGGGTCAGAAGTTTACATACACTCAATTAGTATTTGGTAGCATTGCCTTTAAATTGTTTAACTTGGGTCAAACATTTCGGGTAGCCTTCTACAAGCTTCCCACAATAAATTAGGGGAATTTTGGCCCATTCCTCCTGACAGAGCTGGTGTAACTGAGTCAGGTTTGTAGGCCTCCTTGCTCGCACACACTTTTTCAGTTCTGCCCACAGATTTTCTATAGGATTGAGGTCAGGGCTTTGTGATGGCCACTCCAATACCTTGACTTTGTTGTCCTTAAGCTGTTTTGCCACAACTTTGGAAGTATGCTTGGGGTCATTGTCCATTTGGAAGACCCATTTGTGACCAATCTTTAACTTCCTGACTGATGTCTTGAGATGTTGCTTCAATATATCCACATAATTTTCCTACCTCATGATGCCATCTACTTTGTGAAGTGCACCAGTCTCTCCTGCAGCAAAGCACCCCCACAACATGATGCTGCCACCCCTGTTCTTCACGGTTGGGATGGTGTTCTTCAGCTTGCAAGCCTCTCCCTTTTCCTCCAAACATAACGATGGTCATTATTACCAAACAGTTCTATTTTTGTTTCATCAGACCAGTGGACATTTCTCCAAAAAGTACGATCTTTGTCCCCATGTGCAGTTGCAAACCGTAGTCTGGCTTTTTTTATGGTGGTTTTGGAGCAGTGGCTTCTTCCTTGCTGAGCGGCCTTTAAGGTTATGTCGATATAGGACTTGTTTTACTGTGAATATAGATACCTTTGTACTTGTTTCCTCCAGCATCTTCACAAGGTCATTTGCTGTTGTTCTGGGATTGATGTGCTCTTTTCGCACCATTCATCTCTAGGAGACAGAACGCATATCCTTCCTGAGCGGTATGATGGATGCGTGGTCTCATGGTGTTTATACTTGCATACTATTGTTTGAACAGATGAACGTGGTACCTTCAGGTATTTGGAAATTGCTCCCAAGGATGAACCAGACTTGTGGAGGTCTATCATTTTTTTTTAGGTCTTGGCTGATTTCTTTTGATTTTCCCATGATGTCAAGCAAAGAGCCACTGAGTTTGAAGGTAGGCCTTGAAATACATCCACAGGTACACCTCCAATTGACTCAAATTATGTCAATTAGCCTATCAGAAGCTTCTAAAGCCATGACATAATTTCTGGAATTTTCCAAGCTGTTTGAACGCACAGTCAACTTAGTGTATGTAAACTTCTGACCCATTGGAATTGTGATACAGTGAACTAGAAGTTAAATAATCTGTCTGTAAACAATTGTTGGAAAAATGACTTGCATCATGCACAAAGTAGATGTCCTAACCAACTTGCCAAAACTATAGTTTGTTAACAAGAAATGTGTGGAGTGGTTGAAAAACTAGTTTTAATGACTCCCTATGTAAACTTCCGACTTCAACTGTACCTACTATCATCACTATCAGCAGTTCAAGTCTGAGAACAGATCGATGGGTGGGTCGCTTGACCTTTCAGATATCACCACACACTTATTGTCTGAGTGTCACCACCAGGCACATACACTATCTGGAACAATAGATGGACATCTGTAGTACAGTACTAGTCAAAGGTTTGGACACACCATTCTCATTCCAGGGTTTTTCTTTATTTTTACCATTTTCTACATTGTAATAGTGATAACATCAAAACTATGAAATAACACATGTGGAATCATGTAGTCACCAAAAAAGTGTCAAACAAATCACAAATACATTTTATATTTGAGATTCTTCAAAGTAGCTACTCTTTTCCTTGATGACAGGTTTTCACACTCTTGGCATTCTTTCAACCAGCTTGGAATGCATTTAAATTCACAGGTGTGCCTTGTTAACAATATATTTGTGGAATCTCTTAATGCGTTTGAGCCAATCAGTTGTGTTGTGACAAGGTAGGGCTGGTATACAGAAGATAACCCTATTTGGTAACAGACAAAGTCCATATTATGGCAAGAACAGCTCAAATAAACAAAGAGAAACGACAGTCCATCATTACTTTAAGACAAGAAGGTCAGTCAATGCGGAACATTTGAAGAACTTCGAAAGTTTCTTCAAGTGCAGTCGCAAAAACCTTCATGCGCTATAATGAAACTGTCTCTTATGAGGACCGCCACAGGAAAGGAAGACCCAGAGATATCTCTGCTGCAGAGGATAAGTTCATTAGAGATACCAGCCTCAGAAATTACAGCCCAAATAAATGCTTCACAGAGTTCAAGTAACAGACACTGGACAACATCAACTGTTCAGAGGAGACTGTGTCAATCAGGCCATGGTCGAATTGCTGCAAAGAAACCACTACTGAAGGACACCAATAAGAAGAAGAGACTTAGACCATTGGAAATCTGTCCTTTAGTCCGATGAGTCCAAATTTGATTTTTTTTGGTTCCAGCCACCGTGTTTTTGTAGGACGCAGAGTAGGTGAATGGATGATCTCTGCATGTATGGTTCCCTCCTGGAAGCATGGAGGAGGAGGTGCGATGATGTGTGGGTGCTTTGCTGATGGCACTGTCTGTGATTTTTTTTTAGAATTCAAGGCACACTTAACCAGCATGGCTACCACAGCATTCTGCAGCTATTTGACCAAGGAGAGTGATAGAGTGCTGCATCAATCAACCGACCTCAACCTAAGTGAGATGGCTTGGGATGAGTTGTACAGCAGAGTGAAGGAAAAGCAGCCAACAAGTGCTCAGCATATATGGGAACTCCTTCAAAACTGTTGGAAAAGCATGACGCCGGTTGAGAGAGAATGCCAAGAGTGTGCAAAGCTGTCATCAAGGCAATGGGTGGCTAATTTGAAGAATCTAAAATATAATTTGTTTTTTAACACTTTTGATTTGTTGAACACTTTTTTGGTTAGTGCATGATTCAATATGTGTTCTTTCATAGTTGTGATGTCTTCACTATTATTTTTATAATGTAGAAAATAGTACACGTAAAGAAAAACCCGTGAATGAGTAGGTGTGTCCAGTCTTTGACTGGTACTGCCAATGGGAAGTAAGATCCCTGTCTGGTAATATGATAGCCATGACCGTAATGTCATGTTAACTTGACTCCATCTGGTGAGAGGAGTATAACTGCAGCACATATCGCTTATCTTCATACCCACTGTCGCAGTTGTTTCAGCGGCATTGCTCAGCTCACTCTTTTTTCTCAGAGACTCACTGTCAGAGTAACCTATGGAGATGGCATATGGCTTCCCACCAACACCCCACAACCTTCCATCCTTCCTCCCAACACGCATCCACCGTAACACTTCATCGACCCTACCATCTTCCACCCTACTCCCTTTCTGCAGTCTTCCACACTACCACCTTCCAGGCTGCCACCCTCCCTCCCCTCCTTCACAGCCTTTGATGAATTACCAGATTTATCTGTCTTCCTCAGCGCTGCTGCAGGTCATGCTGGGGTTATTTTCTCTCCCTGTGTGTGAGTGAGTGTGTGTGAGTGTGTGTGTGTTTGCGCACCACATCGGTTCTGGAGAGGGAAGAGCCGTCTCTGGCACTGCCTGGGTCAACTCGAACAAACACAAAACACTGACAGCTAGAGAGCGAGAGAGTGTGTGAGTGACTGTGTGTGTGAGCTTCCGGCCGTTTCCTCCAGCCAACTCCAAAAATAACCCCCGCTAACAATATTTAATCCCCGGGCCGCCCACTCTCTGCTGGGGTGAAGTGGGGAGGTGCAGGCAGGCCTAGGTATTGTTCAAATTCAGGCTTAGTGGGTAATCTGGGTGGGGGGGCTCGCGGGAGCCTAGCATGGACTAAGGGCTGTTGGATGGAGAGAGGGGGATGACAGTGGGGTGAGGAGGTTAGAGGCTGTCCTACATGGTAGACTGACTGATCCTGAACATCTCCTCTCTAACCGCCATGATAAACCTTTAATCTCTCACTCCGTCACGACACAGATCACCTTCTAACGGTCCCTTCATCAACCGGCCTGGGCCCAGATCAGATCTGTAGCGTAGTATGTGCTTTATCCTAAGCCATCTCCTCTGGCTATGGCTGTGATTGTTTTATGTAATCATTATTTAACTAGGCAAGTCAGTTAACAACAAATTCTTATTTACAATGACAGCCTAGCAGGCAACAGTGGGTTAACTGCCTTGTTAGGGAGCAGACAGATTTTTGACCTTGTCAGCTCAGGGATTCAATCCAGTAACCTTTCGGTTACTAGCCCAAAGCTCTAACCACTAGGCTACCTGCCGTCCCATGTAGCATATGTTGGCTAAAGCACATACAGGTCTGGGACTGGGCTATGCTAATCCCTGTGTGTGTGACTGCTGGTTTCTGTAACCATTAGAATATCCCCTTTATCATTGACTGTGTCATCACCCTGTTTTTAATTAGGCCAGCGATACTGTTACACGACAGCAGGTCATGTTGAAGCAGCGAAGGCTCTGCAACGTTATAAGTTATTGTGGACTTGTAACGTGAGGCTGAGGTCAAAGAGGGTTCATATAGATTGCTGTGTGAGATGTATCTCCAAGGCATGGATATAAATGTGTTTTTTTGCTCCAGGAGAAAACAGTGACCACTTTGATGATGTGATTGGGTTAGTGTCTTATAGAGACGTCCTTTATCTAGATAAAGGACATCCAATCTAAATATAGGCGATTGAATAACCCAAGAAGTTAGATGTCTTATAGACTTTCTTGTTGTAACAATCTTGGTATAACAGTGGGGAAGATTGTGTAAAGTCAAGTGGTTTCCCACTATTGTTGGTGGAGATATGCTCTGATGAAGGTCAACTGACCGAAAGCTCTGTCACGCCCTGACCATAGAGAGCCTTTTTATTCTCTATTTTGGTTAGGTCGGGGTGTGACTAGGGTGGGTAATCTAGATTGTTTTATATCTATGTTGGCCTGGTATGGTTCCCAATCAGAGGCAGATTGGGGATCATATTTAGGCAGCCTTTCCCTTCTGTGTTTTGTGGGATCTTGTTTTGAGTTAGTGCATGTAGCACCGCTGATGTTACGGTTCGTTGTTTGTTTCCTTTTGTTTTGCAAGTTTCACTAAAATAAAGATATGGAACTCAGAGCACACTGCGCCTTGGTCCATCTCTCCACACAGCTGTGACAAGCTCAGCTATATTAAGATGCATTTGCATCTGACTGGAAGTGTGCAGAGACTTTTTCCTGTTTCTCCAGTTTTGCCTTATGCCTCCAGCATCTTCACAAATCAGCTTTGGGTGTGCGGTAGATTCTGCCTATTGTCTACATTCCATGGTTTAAAAATCAACCTTGAAATGACTTGTCATGTGAGATAAATCAGATTTTTGTGATTTGATTGTATAACTCTTGGCAGACATTGAACATATTTTATTACACCACTACTTTCATGATGTCTTTATATTGCCTTGTGACATGAATACCTCGTAATGGCACATAAAAGCACCTTAATGGAACATACTGGAACATTACTAGTCTGTGGTCAGGTCACCTCACATTTTATATGATGATATTATCCGTTTAGTTGTTTTTACAGTGAACGACTCTAGCATGTCACTGACAGAATTTGGCCTCAGCTGACCATGACCATGAGATGCTGGCCCATGTTGACTCCAATGCTGTTGTTTCAAGTTGGCTGGATGTTCTTTTGGTTGGTGAACCATTCTTGATACACATGGGAAACCGTTGAGCGTGAAAAACCCATCAGCTTTGCAGTTCTTGACACAAACCGGTGAGCCTGGCACCTACTACCAGTGGTGATTTTAGCATGTAAATCTTAGGTGGGCAAACTAAAAAAACATGTTTTTTTTATGCATGCCAGCAAAGCCACTACACAACAACAGTAAACAATGCATTAATTGCACTATAACGGTGACAAACGGTGCCCACAAACTGTTAGGGCCTTCATAAAGCTGTCCCAACAGCAGAGCTTTCTTTTCAGCACCATGGAGTGAATCCTTACCACTGCTACACCTGGCTATCAGCTGAGCCTTGTCTGGCAGCGAAACAGTTCTTCAGCTTCATTTACTGCCTTAAAGCATAGTTGATATGGCTGACTTGCTTAAACAAATGTGGTTTCTACTGACAATTGAGATGCACAAACTATACCATAAGGGGACGACGAGCGGATAAAAGGAAATCTGTCATTTCGATTAAGACATTGATGAGCGAGCTAGGACGAATGTAGTCAATATAGCTATTTGTTGAGCACTTTCGAAATGTACAGCGACAGAATTCAGAACATCGACCGTTAGTACCGTAATCTCCCTGTACACCAAGTCAGAACCGTAGGATAAATAAAAGCGGCATATAAGCAGACAATGAAGGCGCTTACATTATTCAATGGTTACATTTCTCTAAAATAGGCTAAAGGCTACATGTTCACCACCAAGTCATAACGGTAGGCTAAGTTATGAGGGGGGGAAAGGGACCAAAATATCAGGGTGACGCACATGGGATAATAACAGCTTACTACACAACACTCACTTAGTATTACTTTCTTAGCTACAGTATACATATCTCCTAGGCATATTACATCATTTATGCAGCAGCATGCAAGACATTTTTGGACTCACTTTGTTGTGCTGTGCTCACATGAAACAGGAAGGTGGTGCGGCAGTCCTTCTTGTGGGCAAATTTTGTCATCAAACTTTGTCATTAAAGTCTGGCATTCTCTGGATGTATGGTGCTTTCAAGACAACTGGGAACTTGGGGAAAAAACAAGGTTGAATCATGACGTCAGTGATCTTTAGGTTGGAGATAGAGGCCAGAGTTCCCGACTTGGAATTCCGAGGTGGATGACCATTCAAAACTTATTTTCCCAGTTGGAGCTCGTTTCTTTCTGAGTTTCCAGTTGTCTTGAACTCACTGAATTCTGAGATTTCCCAGTTCCGAGTTTCCAGTTGTTTTGAACGCGACAGAAGTCATTCTGGATTGACAGCATGGCCAATGTATTCAAGCTTTTCTGGCCCATGGCATGTGAATGTTTATGCTTTTAATTAAAGAGCCCCTTAAACCCAGACTTGGACCACACACCTACTTCACTGAATAGCAGTGATTGCTTTACAACACTTGCAGTTAGCCACGGATTCCTTCCAGTGAATTTGCGATTTCCAACTTGTTTTCTAATGTTTATGGCCCGATGATGCACCGATACGTTTTATCTGTCATTTCTCTTCATATGACAAGGATTGAAAAGGACTTGCCAGTAGATTGTCAACGTGATTCATGACGATGACTGCTTGTCGAGCTTGTCTAGCTACGATTTTGAAAGTATGACGTTGACATGATCAGTCCAATCAAAGCTACTGTAGATAGAACGTGATTTGACGTCATTTTATCTGTTGCCAATGACCTTGAGCCTTCTTGGATTGGCACTTCTAATGTAACTCTATGGCGGCACCCAAGAGGCTGGAATTGTTTTGCTCTCCCCATAGATATGCAGTGACGTAGTGTCCCCATGAGTGACAGAACTCAACTAGAGGATATTACAAAACCCTACGCTATGTATTGTCCACCGGCTGCCCCACCACCACAGAAAGCACTGAGCTAGGCTGAAGCACCCGCAATTTGGAGCTGCCTTACTCAAGAAAGCATTAAAGAGACCATGTTTGTATGCGGCTTTATTAAACGCAAAGATTTATTTATTTTGTACTTTTTTACATTGTTTGCAAATTGATATGTGACACATATTAATGACAAAATAACATGCAACACAGGCAAAAAATAAAGCTAAACAGGTGGGGCTCTGCCCACATACACAATCCTTGTCTCAATTGAGTCAAGGCTTAAAAATCCTTCTTTAACCTGTCTCCTCCCCTTCATCTACACTGATTGAAGTGGATATAACAATTCACATCAATAAGGGATCATAGCTTTCATCTGGATTCACCTGGTCAGTCTATGTCATGGAAAGAGCAGGTGTCCTTAATGTTTTGTACACTCAGTGTATAGGGTTGTACTTGTAGTGCAGAATAGAGGACATCTTTTTTTTGTATTAGCGCTGTAATGTATGTAGCCTTTTCTGAGAAGCTCCATGTTCTGTAGGCCATCTGGGCAACTGTATGTCCTGTCCTCCTGTCATGCCTCTATCATCCTCCTCTTCTTTCCCTCCATTCCCGTTATTTCCCCGCCTATCGTCGAGTTCTGTCTCCCTCCTTATGGTCTGTACTGTCTGTCCGTCTTTGGGACACCCTCCCGAAATGTTTACCCCTCTCCCTCCTATTTCTTGGGCTTTACATGAAAGGTTTCTACCTGCCTTTGTCTCTCTCTTTTTACTGTCTCTCCCACTCGCTCTCTTTCTCTATCTCTCTTTCTCTATCTCTCTCTCTCTATCTCTCTCTCTCTATCTCTCTGTGAGGGATAGTAAAGCACTGTCTGCCATCAACTAAGGACCACCATGCATGTCCACAGGCATCCTTGGTTTAAACTGACTCCGACTCCGGAGTGGAGAACGTTGCTCTGGCTGCTGATGCCAGAGGGCAGTTTTGAGCTCCCAGTTAGAGGCTGTTAGAGAGAGACTAGGACTGGGAGGGAGAGGGAGAGTGGCTGGGCTTAGGCTGGCCTGCCAAACAGCCATAGGACGCTCACAGAGGTGAAGGCTACTGGGGTGTACACTCACTGTGTCACATCGTGTCCATTTTCCCCTCATATTATGTCCCAGTGTGCTGTCCACCGTACTGGCTGTACATATCTGTACATGTCATAAGCCTTTCTGACTGTACTGTTATATTGTCTTCTCCCTGATCCCAAATTTCCTCCTGTAATTCATCGGTACAGTTACATATCGCAATATAATTTTTGGACGATTTATATCGACATTTGTAAAAACATTTATAATAATAATACTTATTCTACTGTAGGTAGCGCTAGGTAGTGCAAGTTGGTTGTACCTGCGGCGAAACATTTCATGGTTTAGCTTGTTCTCCATCTTCTTTTTAATTAGTGAGCCAACATGTTTTCGGCAATTTCATTTCCCACTTTTATTTCCCCTCGTTTTGTCCAATCAAATCAAATGTAATTAGTCACATGTGCCGAATTCAACAGGTGTACCTTACAGTAAAATGCTTACTTACCAGCCCCTAACATACAATGCAGTTTGAAAAAAAATATGGATAAGAATAAGAGGTAAAAGTAACAAGTAATTAAAGAGCAGCAGTAAAAGTGCAATAGCTAGACTAGATACATGGGGGTACCGGTACAGAGTCAATGTGCGGGGGCACCGGTTAGTTGAAGTAGTATGTACATGTAGGTAAGGTTATTAAAGTCACTATGCATAGATGACAACAGAGAGTAGCAGTGGTGTAAAGAGGGGGAGAGGGGGGTGAGGGGGGCAATGCAAATAGTCTGGGTAGCCATTTGACTAGATGTTCAGGAGTCTTAAGGCTTGGGGAAAGGAAGCTGTTTAGAAGCCTAGACTTGACACTCCGGTACCACTTTCCATGCTGTAGCAGAGAGAACAGTCTATGACTAGGGTGGCTGGAGTCTTTGACTATTTTTAGGGCCTTCCTCTGACACCGCCTGGTATAGAGGTCCTGGATGGCAGGAAGCTACCCTCTGTAGACCGAGCAGTTGCAGTGATGCAACCAGTTCTCGATGCTGCAGCTGTAGAACCTTTTGAGGATCTGAGGACCCATGGCAAATCTTTTCAGTCTCCTCAGGGGGTGTGGTTTTGTCGTGCCCTCTTCACGACTGTCTTTTTTGTTTGGACCATGATTGTTTGTTGGTGATGTGGACACCAAGGAACCTGAAGCTCTCAACCTGCTCCACTGCAGCCCCATCGATGAGAATGTGGGCGTGCACGGTCCTATTTTTCCTGTAGTCCACAATAATCTCCTTTGTCTTGATAATGTTGAGGGAGAGGTTGTTGTCCTGGCACAACACAGTCAGGTCTCTGACCTCCTCCCAATAGGGTGTCTCATCGTTGTCTGTGATCGTGCCCATCACCGCTGTGTCATCAGCAAATTTAATGATGGTGTTGGAGTCGTACCTGGCCGTGCAATCATGAGTGAACAGGGAGTACAGTAGGGGACTGAGCACGCTCCCCTGAGGGGCCCCTGTGTTGAGGATCAGCGTGGTGGATGTGTTGTTACCTACCCTTACCACCCGGGGGCGGCCTGTCAGGATGTCCAGGATCCAGTTGCAGAGTCACAGTCATGCTCTCTCTTCTGTCGTTAATGCAGACATATAGTGAGCAATATGTTTGGAAGATAAAATCGCAAAACATTTAGAATTCTGAGAATCGTGATTTGCAATACGTATCCTAGCCTCTCCCAGCCTCCCATCCTCCCTTCCCCACCACACTGTCTGCCCAGCCCAGATAATAAACCTGCCCGCCTGCTCCACCGCCTGCTCACCCCTTTACAGCTCAACCCACAGCTCCCTGCGGCTGGCCAAAACCCGTGAGATGTGTTTAGAGGCCCTAACAACACACACACTCACCAGATCAGCAAAAACGCAAACAAACAAAGACACACACACTCCATAAGTGCTCATAGACCGCCGCGCTTAGACCCACAAACACAAAAACACGCTTTATTCTCCTTTGTCTCTCTCTCTTTTCCTCTCTCATCTGTGTGTTTCCCTACCCCCCTTTGCACTCTCACTCGCTCTTTGTAACACACACACACACACAGAAGCGAGCGCTTAGGGGTTTAAAGTTAACCGTCACGACTTGCTGTAATAATAAGATTATCCTGCTGACCAACAATCCTCCCTGGCAACCCCAGGCACGGAAGAGAGGGAGAGAAAGAGGAAGTGAAGGGTGGCGAATGAGGAGAGAGAGGGAGAGAGAGAGAAAGAGGATGAAGTGAAGGGTGGCGAATGAGGAGAGAGAGGGAGAGAGAGAGAGAGAGAGAGAGAGAGAGAGAGAGAGAGAGAGAGAGAGAGAAAGAGAGGATGAGAAGAGAGAGAGAGGGAGAGTGGAGGATGAGAAGAGAGAAAGAGAAAGCAGGAGAGAGAGAAAGATGGGAATACCAAGTCGGGTCCCCTGCAGCAGCCACACCTCCGGGCAATGAGAGATGCTCTTGTATCCTGGTCTCTGTGGGACCGCCATGCCTGGCACACTCTTCCTCAGAGACCGGCTGTTTTAGGGGAAGGATGCTCTAGAGATGCAGCCAATTAATAATTTGAATGCTTAATGCCCTCTTTCTCTTCTCTCTCATGCTGTGGGGATGCGCTGATGGGTCTGAAGAGGATCAAAGTGCATTCTGATCTACAAGCTCAAGTTCTGTTTGAAGTGGGATTTCAGCATCATTATGACAATTCCATGGAAACGGAATCTTACCCAAACAGAAACCATTGATTTCAAAGTTGAATAATCCATACAACAACTCAATTTAACAATTTCCACTGAATATTTTACAAAAACACATTTACTGGAAGAACTGTGTAGATGCAAAGTTTGGTAACAGAATTTTGTTAAAATCTCCCTTTTTTATGTGACGTCGTTTTCCCAAAATGATGTTAAATATGTTCTTAAGAGTGTTTTCACATATGTTCCTCTTTAAAATAACCATTCTCTGTCCTCTTTAAAGTGAACTCTGGGGTAAAAAAAAAAGAAGCAAAAGGACTAAGTTCTTTGTATTCACACTGCCTTTGCCTTTGAATAAGGACTCAATGCTTTTGCCAGTTCACTATTTCACCTATTTTGTGTTCTGAGTATGGTTTGCATTGACAGTGCTATGTTTAGAAAGGAACCAAGATCTCTTTCCAACATTCACACAATGCACTCTGGGTTTTTACAAAGTGCAGGGCAAGCCCTTCCATCAGAATGTGTTATCAGACAGCTACGTACAGTACATTTTGGAAACTAATAGAATAGCTTTTAGTTAAAAGATGAGACATAATAATTGTAATCAGAAGATATTATTAAGATGTAAATATTATTGGTAACAGAATAAATAGCAGGATAATAAATGCACATGAAATAATGCTGTAATTGAAAATTGTACACCCAATGTCGGCTACTGTTCCTTTAAGAGCTAGAATACATTTTGTACCCTACGTTGTGATTCTCACAAGATATGTTGGTGTCTTCTCACTATTCAAACCCTAGCTTATGAAGCTCTCTTATTCCTATAGATCACATCTTACAAACAAATCATCTGAACTAACAACTGCACACGTTTTGGAGTTTCTGTGCATCCCTGACAATCGCTAATCAATGGGCCTAACCAAAAACAGCACAGCTTTTTTTCTGTGAACCTGCACACCATCATGTTTTGTCTGCTGTGGCACCAATGTGAGGGATTATAGCAGGGGACAAGGTGTTGCAGTGGTCTAGTTTGTGGTGCGAGAATAATAACAAGTGAACCTGGGGAGCTTTGTTTTCACATTGCCCTAAAAATGGGAACCAGTCCGCGGAATTCAAGCGAACCGAACACCTCTCGAGATGGTCTCAGATCGGTTCGCTTCAGGGGGGCTCTTTTGAGGGGTCTGAGTTCATTTGGAGTGTTCACAATGTACAAAGAATTAAGCGAACTGCAATGAGTTCACAGAAAATTGGCCTAAAGGGACCAAGTGTGACAAATACACGAAGATTCAAGAAATAATGGGGTGTTAGCTATGACATGACACCTTGACTTTGAAAAAATCTCTTTTGGTTAAGTGGATTTATACCCTGTAATGGAATTACATCATTGGTCCCTGATCTGTACTATACAGAAATGCTAATCATGGATATACATATCATTTATCATGGATATTAATATAATTAACTTCATGGTGATGCATTCTGAATAGGTTCACAAAGGTAGAAATATGCAATATCGTCCTTTGCATATTTGGGTATTATTCTACCCTCTGGCTACTCTTCTAATGAGATCCGCCCCCAAACAACCACATTTTGGTTGGTCCGGACCAGACCAAATCTGAACCAATCATAGACGTCTATATATCACATAGTAATCACAGTAGAGTACAGTAAAGTAAAGTAGAAATGTTCAGTACAGTACAATAAAGTACATTACACTTTAGTGTAATACTGTACTCTACTTTTCTTGACTTTACTGTTCTGTACTCTACTGTACTTTACTTTGCTCTACTGTACTGTACTGTGTTGTCCAAACTCGTAAAACATAGACGTCTATTAGGAATGTAACGATTCACTGATAGACATCGGTCCCCGGTTCGAATGTATACGATCACGTGTCTCTCTATTGAGAGTGGGAATACTTGGGAACAGATTTCTTAAATTAAAATCACTTGGAGCTCATTTCCTGATTCTTTTTACAGTCTTTTATGTCCAACTATTAACAAAAATGTGTCCCGCAGACCGCCAGTTGAGGACCCCTAGTCTAAACCATTAGATTATGAGACAGGGCCGAAATCCAAAGTCGTGCTATATATTCATTGCCTATGTAGCATAGCAAATTTTCGATACATTAATAGCTCTAACACTTTTAATCTGCAAAAATGACAAATAAATTAGTGGGTGAGGGTGATTTCAGATCAAAAGTGCCCCCCCCCCCCTTATCTGATAGTGGGATGGTAGATGGGCAGTTTGTCTTATGTCAGAGAGGCCCAGCAGCACATTTCTATTTAGAATGAAAAAGGAATGTGTTGATGCATTCGGGCTGCAGCTGTAATACATTTGTAGCCACAAGTGTCGACAGCCCTGGGTTTTTATCATCATTATTAGTGTCGTGTCTATTTAATGTCAAGGAATATTTGACTTTCTCTGGTCATAGGAACAACATGAATTTGTGCATGAGGCAGATGCGGTGTGACTCAGGTTTCACCATTAGGTGGAAGACAGTGTTCCTTCTCTCTGGTCAGTCTGACTGGAAGAAAGGAAAGGAAGGAGAAACTACTGCGCACTGTCTGCTGTTGTGGCATTTTGCGTCATTCTGATTGGTCACATTTTTTTTTTCTTTCTGAGACTACCCAGATATCTCAAAAAATGTATGCTATTATTTCAATCATTTCAAATGCCCATCCCTAGAGGACGGTAGCAGGTGACCCAACTGTGGTTTGTGACTACTATGATTTCCCATTGTAGTGTCACGATTGTCATAATGATTGGACCAAGGCGCAGCGTGCGTAGAGTTCTAGGGTGACTAGGGTGGGTCATCTAGGTGATTAATGGTTTATGTTGGCCTGGTATGGTTCCCAATCAGAGACAACGATAAACAGTTGAAGCGTGATAGTGACTAGGGTGGGTCATCTAGGTGATTAATGGTTTATGTTGGCCTGGTATGGTTCCCAATCAGAGACAGCTGTTTATTGTTGTCTCTGATTGGGAACCATGCCATACCAGGCCAACATAAACCATTAATCACCTAGATGACCCACCCGAGTCACTATCACACTTCAACCAACATAGAGAATAAACAGCTCTCTATGGTCAGGGTGTGACAAGTAGCCAATGGTTTAATCACTGAATAATTCATATACAAACTTGATATCAGTTAAAATACTATAACTAATTGGTATGTCTAGCTTTACTTGTTACCTCTGTGAACTTAATCATTATTCTCCCTCCTCATGAGGGAGAAAAGTTTGAAAAAAACTTGAAGATACCTTGTCAGTTTTTGGTAATGGAATTACAAGGCAAAGTTTCTTAAACTTACAGAAGGCAAATAATAATGTAAGTGTTGATATTAGTTGGCAGGGGTCTTTTACTTCAACATTAATGTGTTTTGATGTATTTTTAGTACATTTTAAGACTTTTTCTGGTAGATGCTGTCTAAGAACCCTTTTCCATTTGTTTGACCAGAAATCAATGGTTGAAAAATATAAATATGCCTTAATTTCCCCCCAAAATATAGTCTTAGCTTTCATTTGACAACCAATTTGAACTTCACATGTTGGTGTTCATGGGTCCTTTTACATGGAAATGCCCTTCAGTAGAATATAATCAATGAACCATGCTGCCAGGGCTGGGTATAAGCCTAGCTGTCAGGACTGGTAAATGTCAGATCAAATTGGAAACACACCAAAAGGATTCCTTTGTGTCATGTGACACGTTCTCCAGAGCTGTCGTGATGCCTCCGTGTTCACCGAGTCCTTTAATCAGCTTTAGAGTGAGACAACTTTGTTGTTGTGGAGCTCTATCAGTAGTGATAGGTTGCGTCCCAAATGGAAACCTATTCCATCTAAAGTGAACTACTTTTGACCAAGGCCTATAGAGGGGACACAGTAGACCCAGTGTTTGCCTCTTCACTTTCGCTAGTACTAGTCTGTCTGTGTGGGTGGATGAAAATGCAATACTTTTCAAGAATTCCTGTCACATTCTTCACATTCATCACTTGTGTGTCACTAATAATGTTTCATATTCATACATAGTCTAACTACAGCTTGCTGCTGACTCTATGGTCATAGATGGACTTCTGTTTTGATTGGCTGTGAGTGAGGAAATCACTTCCTGTCGTGTACTTCCTGCCCTGGGCTGAAACGTCCTGAGATTTCAGGCTGAGGAATATCTGATTGGATATCACTACAATGACGGCCTCACACCTCATGTTTGGTTAGTACATCTTACACATTGGCTGTCTTACAGAGCATCTGGTCCTCTCCACAACCCTGCACCCCTGCCCGCCCGCCCCACGCAGCCTTGAGCCTTGCCCTCCTTACCACTCAAACTCACTGCCCTCTCTCTCCTGTCAGTCAGTCTAACTGCCTCATGGCTGTCTTCAGCCTTGCTCTCTTCCATCCTCTCCTCTCCTCTCAGTCTCTTTCAAGGCTCCGTCCCACAGGCTTGGCCCACCATGAGAGCTGATGGGATGGGGGTCAGATGATCGCCGTGGCCACCAATCAACCTGGAAACGGATGCTCTATTTTCAGGTCAAGTGTCACACAAAGGGCCACTGCTGTGTCTGTATGCCATGTGCCGGAATGCTGAGAAGTAGTACACCCAAACTAGCACCACTTAGCCACACTGTTTCAGACTGCATGTTACAGTAAACAGTCAGAAGAAGCAAGTATGTAACATAACATGAGGTCTGTGTTTGGCTTTAGAAGCCTATTATCAAGGTCTTTGAACTGGGAACAGTGTCCTTACGAGTGCATTCATCAAGGAACTGGTGTTGACACGGCTGTCGTTAGTATTTTATTAGGATCCCCATGAGCTGTTGTTGACGCAGCAGCTACTCTTCCTGGGCTCCACGTGATTCCAATCCTTTTCCCTGTTGTGTTTGATTTCTGTCGTGTAAGAGGTAAACCACACGAGATATGAGAACTGTCGGATACATCCAATTGTATTTGAAGTGAACTATTTCAAACGAATCCGTTTTTGATTGTTTATGTCCAAGAAGGCGGAGCCCTCTGGCTAAGTCTCGGGCGGTGACCTCCGTGTAAGTGACCTCGCTGCTATGACCTGTGTGACAGGAGTTCTTTGTTGTACCAATCTATGTCTGCTGTTTCTGTTGTGTTTCAACAGCAAACTGAGAGGCCCTCCTGTCCTTACTCCAATGTTCTAGTTGTGCCTGAATCAGTGGGGGATGCTGGGAGGAGGACGGCACATAATAATGGCTGGAATGGAGTAGAGTGGAATGGTATCAACCGCATGGAAACCACGCGCTCCATTGACTCCATTGCAGCCATTATTATTATTATTATAGCGTTTTATTTTAGTCGCTCGTTTTTCACAAATAAATGTACACTTTTGTTTCTGGCTCCAAAAATGAATCATGCGTCGTGTTTATGTCTGTTAGTAAGTGGCTGAAGCCAAGGTCAAGTTTGTGGTAGCTGGAGAGGCTGGCTTTTTGGAAATGGCCCTGGACTAATCTGGTTTGTGATATGCAGCAGCTCATCCCTCCAACCCCCCTCTCGCACCCCTCTTTGGCATTGTATATTTTGTGAAGTGCCCAAAAGACCCTCACAGTGCTAAAACACGAGGAGAAACACTTTGTTGTATGTTCCTCGGCAGCCATGCTTTGGCCTGTGTTGCAGTCTCGCTCTTTAATAGACTTTCTTTTTTACTCTTTCTAGTCTCTCTCTCTCTCTCTCTCTCTCTCTCTCTCGCTCTCTCTCTCTCTTTCTGCTGTCCTGGAAGAGAACAAGCATTTTGGGGCCATATGACTTCCTGTTTTCAAGAGGGGGGTCACAGTTAAATTATCGCTGCTACACCACATGAAACGTCATGGAGAGGAAATGGTTTCCATTCTATGGTTTCTGTGTATCACATGTTTAATGTTAATGTGCTGCTTGCTGCACTGCTGTTTTTGTGGCAGTCGTTGGATGATTCCGTTCGTACCCGGTTTCTCTACATGCTGTGTCTTTGGAAAAGACAAAATAAAGAAATCTCCCGGTTCTTCATGGTAGCCTTTGTTGTGCCCGTTGATAGGAGAAGGAACGAGCGATGTGGCCTAACATTGAGCCTGGCTTCGGACAAGACAGACACCGAGCAGAGAAAGGAAGAAGGAAAGAAAGCCGTGGAAAGAGGAGAAACCTCTGGGGCTGTACTCTATTATGCTCTACTCTGCTGTACTGACCAAACTTGTGATACATAGATGTCTATGATTGGTTTAGATTTAGTCTGGTCTGGACTAAAATCAAGGCTGGTCCAGACCGGACGTCTAGGTTCGGGCCAAATCAAGGCTGGTCCAGACCGGACGTCTAGGTTCGGGCCAAATCAAGGCTGGTCCAGACCGGACGTCTAGGTTCGGGCCAAATCAAGGCTGGTCCAGACCGGACGTCTAGGTTCGGGCCAAATCAAGCCTGGTCCAGACCGGACGTCTAGGTTCGGGCCAAATCAAGGCTGGTCCAGACCGGAACAAATCTGAACCAAACATTGACCAGACCAAAAATCAACGTCCTTGGACTTCGAAATCAAGGCCGGTCCAGAAAATTAACAAAAAACTCAGCCGGTCCTGACAGGATCAAATAAAGATGTCCAAAAAACGTTGCTGTCATTCTGTTCTTAGTGGGACAGTCCTCCTGTGCTCCTTGTTCTCTACTTCTGTCTCCAAATCACTCTGAACTGCGCTCTTAAATTTTTTATTTTAGTTCCCAAGAACTGTCATACATTCTCACTGTTCCTCCCCATTTCTCTGGGCTTCCTAGCAGGGCCTTTGTGGTACTGTTCCATTGTCGTCTTGGTTTGAGTTAGCCATTGTTACAACTCTTTGTTTGGTTCCAAGGAGCATTCTGCTTCTGATGAGGCATCAGCTTTCGGGGGGAAAACAGCAGCCACAAAAATGCGAACAGCCTTTTTCTCATTCGTTTTTTTTTTCTGATTGACTCCCTGGGATGCTCTGTTTCTGTTTGTCAGTCAATAAAGCACTGGTTGAGTGTAGCAGTGAGAGTGTTGTGTTTGTGTGCATTTCCCTCTAATATTATTTTCTAGGTTGCTTCGCTGATGATAGTAATGAGGCAAACAGGGTGTGACCAAATCCTCGCATGACCTGCTTTCATCACTCATCAAACTTGACACACGCACACACACACTCCCATGCCTTCATTCTGCATGCTGACACATGCAGATATGATGAAAGCCAGCTGTTCAGAGAGACAAAGGGCGTGTTTCCAGTGTATTTGTTCAAGGGCTCTATTTTGTCAGCCAGCGCTGTGTCATGAGCTGCCCTGTTTGCTATTGTAACTAATCAAATCAAATCAACCCAAATTGTATTGGTCACATACACATATTTAGGAGATGTTATTGCGGGTGTAGCGAAATGCTTGTGTTCCTAGCTCCAACGGTGCAGTAGTACCTAACAATTCACAACAATACACACAAGTCTAAAAGTAAAAAAATAATATATATATATAAATATTAGAACGAGCAATGTCGGAGTGGCATAGACTAAAATACAGTAGAATAGAATAGAGTATATACAGTTAAAGTTCGGAAGTTTATATACACTTAGGAGTCATTAAAACCAGTTTTCTTGTTAACAAACTACAGTTTTGGCAAGTCGGTTAGGACATCTACTTTGTGCATGGCACAAGTAATTTTTCCAATAATTGTTTACAGATTATTTAACTTACAATTCACTGTATCACAATTCCAGTGGGTCAGAAGTTTACATTCACTAAGTTGACTGTGCCTTTAAACAGCTTGGAAAATTCCAGAAAATGATGTCATGGCTTTAGAAGCTTCTGATATGCTAATTGACATCATTTGAATCAATTGGAGGTGTACCTGTGGATGTATTTCAAGGCCTACATCAAACAGTCAAGACCTCATAAAAAAAATTGTAGACCTCCACAAGTCTGGTTCATCATTGGGAGCAATTTCCAAACATCTGAAGGTACCACGTTCATCTGTACAAATAATAGTACACAAGTATAAACACCATGGGACCACGCAGCCATCATACCGCTCAGGAAGGAGACGTGTTCTGTCTCCTAGAGATGAATGTACTTTGGTGCAAAAAGTGAAAATCAATCCCAGAACAACAGCAAAGGACCTTGTGAAGATGCTGGAGGAAACCGGTACAAAAGTATCTATTACTACAGTAAAATGAGTCCAATATCGACATAACCTGAAAGGCTGCTCAGCAAGGAAGAAGCCACTGCTTCAAAACCTCCATAAAAAAGCCAGACTACGGTTTGCAACTGCACATGGGGACAAAGATCGTACTTTTTGGAGAAATGTCCTCCGGTCTGATGGAACAAAAATAGAACTGTTTGGCCATAATGACCATCATTATGTTTGGAGGAAAAAGGGGCAGGCTTGCAAGCTGAAGAACACCATCCCAACCATGAAGCACGGGGGTGGCAGCATCATGTAGTAGGGGTGCTTTGCTGCAGGAGGGACTGGTGCACTTCACAAAATAGATGGCATCATGAGGCAGGGAAAATTACGTGGATATATTGAAACAACATCTGAAGACATCAGTCAGGAAGTAAAGCTTGGTCGCAAATGGGTCTTACAAATGGACAATGACCCCAAGCATACTTCCAAAGTTGTGGCAAAATGGCTTAAGGACAACAAAGTCAAGGTATTGGAGTGGCCATCACAAAGCCCCGATCTCAATCCTATAGAAAATGTGTGGGCAGAACTGAAAAAGCGTGTGCGAGCAAGGAGGCCTACAGGAGGAATGGGCCAAAATTCACTCAACTTATTGTGGGAAGCTTGTGGAAGGCTACCTGAAACATTTGACCCAAGTTAAACAATTTAAAGGCAATGCTACCAAATACTTCTGACCCACTGGGAATATAATGAATGAAATAAAAGCTGAAATTAGAGTGGCCAGTGATTCCATGTATATAGGGCAGCAGCCTCTAAAGGTGCAGGGTTGAGTCATCGGGTGGGAGCCGGCTAGTGATGGCTATTTAACAGTCTGATTGCCTTGAGATAGCTGTTTTTGCAGTCTTTCTGTCTCAGCTTTGATGCACTGTACTGACCTCGCTTTCTGGATGATTGTGGGGTGAACAGGCCGTGGCTCAGGTGGTTTATGTCCTTGAAGATATTTTTGGCCTTCATGTGACATCGACATGTCCTGGAGGGCGTTGGGCAGTCCACACCACCCTCTGGAGAGCCCTGTAGGTCCCTGTATAGGTCACTGCCAGGGTTCCTGCATGTGTTTGTGTGCATGTACTGTACTGTACTATCTGTGCGTATGTCGTGGTTCAAGTCTGCTAAGTCAAGTTCTGCCCTCTCTTGGCCCTCTTAAAGTTGATGCAACTTTAACGTTGAAACATTTTTTTATAATTGGTTCTTTGTGACATATTGCAATCTCCTGAACCTTGATTTCCTTCCGTCTTTCTTGCATTTGTCTGAACGTGTGGCAGTGTGAGACTATACTGATGTATGTGCTGTGTGGACCGACTTCACTGGACAGACTACACGGAAGGCCTCTGTGTGGAGCGCATCCATTCATCCCCTGTGGGAGAACCACAGTACATCTGTACCAGAGCTCTATGACTTACCTTACCTTCTCAATGTCTTCATGAACATTAAGGTAATTGTTATGTCATCTGTAGTGCTCTCTCTCTCTCTCTCCCTGCCTCTCTCTGCCTGGCCTCAGGGAGTGCACCTCGGGCCTGTGTCTCACGCTGCAGTCAAACCACCAGCGGGATATTGACACAAGTGAGAATAATTAGCTTTTGATTGAGAGGTACGTGTTTAACGTGTGTGTGTTAGTGTGTGTGAGAAGTGAATGAGTGTGTGTCTGTCTGTGTGTGTCTGTGTAGCGTGTGTCACTATGTGTGTAGCGTGTTTCGGGCCTGTGCTGTCGTGGGCACGGTGGAGCAGAGCGAAGCAGGGGGTGCTTCTACTCTCCTCTGGGCTCTGCTAGTTTGTTCTCTGCACTTTTTTTCAACTCTGCTCCCTGGTTTGGCAAGGCCGTAGGGTGAGAACATTGGGGAGCAAGTGGGGAGAAGAGGGTAGAGAGGCTGTATTTATATTAGCATGGATCGTTTTGCTTTAGGAAATCAGTTATTAGAGAGAGAGAGAGAGAGAATCTAAGACTGGGCATCTTCATTAAATATTTATATATTAATTAAAGGATTAGAAATCAACCCACATTTGGCTAAGAGCCTCATCGGAACCCTGATTATCTAGAGGTATTAATATGACTTATAATACGTGTGCATGCAAATCATATTACAGGAAGTTAAATGGACTGGTGCTGTGACAAGTATAGAATTTTGGATGACGTTTATTGGTTAACCAAATGAATGCGGGCACTGCAATAACCTTCTGACATGTTTCAAAAAGCTAGGCGTATATCACACGTCACTACAGTACTTCACAGGAGAGGCATTTAAACGTAATTTTATAAAAAACTTGATTGCCATCTGTAAATACAAATAAAATTTGGCCTAAATGCCATCTGCCTAAATGACTACCGCCCCGATGCACTCACGTCGGTAGCCATGAAGTGCTTTGAAAGGCTGGTCATGGCTCACATCAACACCATCATCCCGAAAACCCTAGACCCACTCCAATTTGCATACCGCCCCAACAAATCCACAGATGATGAAATCTCAATCGCACTCCACACTGCCCTTTTCCACCTGGGCAAAAGGAACACCTATGTGAGTATGCTATTCATTGACTACAGCTCAACGTTCAACACCATAGTGCTCACAAGCTAAGGACCCTGGGACTAAACACCTCCCTCTGCAACTGGATCCTGGAATTCCTGATGGACCGCCCCCAGGTGGTAAGGGTAGGCAACAACACATCTGCCAAGCTGATCCTCAAAATGGAGGTCCCTCAAGGGTGTGTGCTTAGTCCCCTTCTGTACTCCCTGTTCACCTACCACTGCGTGGCCAAGCACAACTCCAACACCATCATTAAGTTTGCTGACGACACAGCGGTGGTAGGCCCGATCACCGACAACAATGAGACAGCCTATAGGGAGGAGGTCAGAGAACTGGCCGTGTGGTGTCAGGAGAACAACCGCTCCCTCAACGTGAACAAGACAAAGGAGATGATCATGGACTACAGGAAAAGGAGGGCCAAGCACACCCCCATTTACATCGACAGGGCTGTAGTGGAGCGGGTCAAGAGTTTCAAGGTCCATATCACCAACAAATTGTCATTGTCCAAACATACCAAGAAAGACTTGAAGACAGTACGACAACGCCTTTTCCCCCTCAGGAGATTTGGCATGGGTCCCCAGATCCACAAACGTTATACAGCTGCACCATCTACAGCCTCCTGACCAGTTGCATCACCGCCTGGTATGGTAACTGCTCGGCATCCGACCGCAAGGCGCTACAGAGGGTAGTGCGTACGGCCTAGTATGCACTACCCTCTGGACGATGTTGGAGCTGTGGTCCATAGTCTGTGTCATTAGAGTGAGAGGCTCTTGTGAACAGTATGTCAGTGTCATTCGATTCAACAACCACGCTCCGTTCAGAGTTAAGGGTTGGGTTTGGTACCGGTGGGGGAAGCCTGGTCAGGATGTGCTTGAGGGCAGGCTCAAAGGTTGCCATAAAACTTTCCAGTGACTTAAATCTCCTACTGCATCTCAGTGCAGTGATTCCAGGAGCTGCTACCCTGTGCAGCCACTTGAGCATGTTAAACTCCCAAGCAAAGAACGCAAAGTGTGTGCTCATCTGATGCTTGGAGTTGTTTTTCAAACTGTTAACATGGGTGTTCAGCACCGAATCAGTAAGATAAGTGTGTTTCAAGAAAAAGGGGAAAAAAATGTGCCTCTGTATCACTTCGGATGCTTCGAGAGAAATTTATACTTACCTTTGTCTCCGACCCGTTGTGCTTCGTCGCCTAAATATGTATCTAGGTCAGGGTTTGAAAGTCACTTCTATATGACACTATTTGACTGGCACAGTCAAGCGTGGACTGTCAGGGGTGGCGTTGGTGGACTCTGTCAAGCGAGGACAGATAGCCTACAGCACCGCTGAGCTCCGTGATGTCAGCTAAACTCCAAGTGAGGGAGTGGTAATGCTTGATCAATAGGCTGGTGTTTCAGTCAAGCAGGGACTGGCACGAAAAGAGCTAACAACAGGTACAACAAGCTAACTAACTACAGTAGCTATGTGAAGCTAACCAGCTAACTACAGTAGCTAGCACGCAAGGATAGAACTGCTCGACAAAAAACAATAAAAGATAGCTAGAATGGGTAGGCACAATAACGAGGGAGAGGGGGTGTAGTTTAGATAAAAATCAACATGTAATTCCATAAGAAAGTAATCTGAAGGGGATTAATAGCAATCTCGTGATATAAAACACAAACGTGAGAGTGATGAAAAGACAGTATCTCATACTACACCGCCTTTTATCGTGACAAGGTACGGTGTAAGGGTGTAGCGTGACTGTAAACATCTTTGATATTTTTTATTTGATTTAACTAGGCAAATCAGTTAAGAACAAGTTCTTATTTACAATGACAGCCTAGGAACAGTGGGTTAACTGCCTTGTTTAGGGGCAGAACAACAGATTTTTACCTTATCGGCTCTGGGATTTGATCTAGCAACCTTTTGGTAAGGGGAAGTCAGTGTCGTTTCTAGTAGAGGTCGACCGATTAATCGGAATGGCCGATTAATTAGGGCCTATTTCAAGTTTTCATAACAATCGGAAATCGGTATTTTTGGGCGCCGATTTTTTTAGTTTTTACATACCTTTATTTAACTAGACAAGTCAGTTCAGAACACATTCTTATTTTCAATGGCGGCCTAGGAACGGTGGGTTAACTGCCTTGTTCAGAGGCAGAACAACACATTTTCACCTTGTCAGCTCGGGGGGTCCAAACTTGCAACCTTACAGTTAACTAGTCCAACGCAATAACGACCTGCCTCTCTCTTGTTGCACTCCACAAGGAGACTTCATGTTACGCGAATGCAGTAAGTCAAGGTAAGTTGCTAGCTAGCATTAAAATTATCTTACAAAATACAATCAGTCATAATCACTAGTTAACTACACATGATTGATGATATTACTAGATATTATCTAGCGTGTCCTGCGTTGCATATAATCTGACTGAGCATACAAGCATACAAGTATCTAAGTATCTGACTGAGCGGTGGTATTTAGAAGCAGGTGCGTAAACATGAATTCAAACAGCACTTTAGTGCGTTTTTGTCAGCAGCTCTTCGTTGTGTGTCAAGCTAGTTAGCGCGCGCTAATAGCGTTTCAAACTTCACTCGCTCTGAGCCTTCTAGTAGTTGTTCCTCCTGCTCTGCATGGGTAACGCTGCTTCGATGGGGGCTGTTGTCGTTGTGTTGCTGGTTCGAGCCCAGGGAGGAGCGAGTTAAGTTAAAATAAGTGTTCATTCAGTATTGTTGTAATTGTCATTATTACAAATACATTTTTTTTTTAATCGTCCGATTAATTGGTATCGGCTTTTTTGGTCCTCCAATAATCAGCATAGGCAGTGAAAAATCATAATCGGTCAACCTCTAGTTTCTAAGCATAAGTGACATGTGGCCGCTGCTCGAGTGCCCGCAAGATGGGGTGGACCCCAACCAAATCTCCCTTAGGGCTCCAAAAAAGCTGGAAACGACCCTGGGAGAATTTCCTGTGCATCATGTCCCGGGGTAATGAGAAGGTCACAAGCCCACAAAAAGAGAGCACAGGTCCAACATTGATTTCTCCCCATTCATGTAACCAGCCTCCTCCTCAGAGAGAGAGAGAGAGAGAGAGAGATGTGACTGATAGAGCTGACAGAGCAGAACATAATGATGACCCCTGACCCCTTGCTTCCTGTTGACAGGGTCACCTGGCACATCCCGGAAGTGGAATACACTCATTTCCATTCCGTCTTACCTCCCATTTGTCTCTGAGAACAACTCTGAGACCTCTGTTTCCTCCCTGGGCCACGTCACAGAAACGCGTGTTGTCTGTGTCCAGATCAGTTTATAAGCATCCTTCTGACAAACAGATACAAACGAAAGGACTCAAAAACTCCAAGATTGTACTTGTATATACTTGTAGATACATTACATGTTTCCTTCAGTTAATGGGATGCTAAGGTCATTGCCATAGAGATTGAGGAGGAAGAACAAAGTTGTCTGTTGTCTCACCCCTCCTTCCCTTTCTCCCTTGCTCTCTCTGGAGAGGAAACTGTGGAATTGGCCTGTGTTGTTTTTGGGTCAATTTCACGGCGCTGCAATTTCTGCTCAGTCAGTTTGAAGTCAGCAAGATATGATTAGAGGGACTGGGTGGCGATGCTCTTGTTTAGCTTGATTGGTGTTAGAATACTCATTATGTGTTATGTTCCTTTGTTTGATGGAAGGTCTTTGTATAGAAATGTGGGTTTAAATGAACAAACGTCACGAGAAATCTGTAATTGTCAGTTGGAAGTAACACGAGATGATTTTGGTTCATGTTGGTATTCTATCTGAGTGACAGCTAAGGGACACACTGTGAGGAGAATTTTCAAGGAAATTCTGAGTTTTATTTGATAACTATCTACGCCTTGATACACTACATGACCTAAAGTATGTGGACACCTGCTTGTTGAACAATCTCACTCCAAAATCATGTGCGTTAATATGGAGTTGGTCCCCCCTTTGCTGTGATAACAGCCTCCACACTTCTGGGAAGGCTTTCCACTAGATGTTGGAACATTTCTGTGGCGACTTGCTTCCATTCAGTCACAAGAGCATTAGTGAGGTTGGGCACTGATGCTGTGCGATATGGTCTGGCTCGCAGTCAGACCAAAGTTGTTTGCTGTGGTTGAGGTCAGGGCTCTGTGCAGGCCAGTCAAGTTTTTCCACACCGATCTTGACAAAACATTTCTATATGGACCTCACTTTGTGCACGGGGGCATTGTCATGCTGAAACAGGAAGGGCCTCCCCTAAACTTTTGCCACAAAGTTGGAAGCACAGAATCATTTAGAATGTCATTGTATGCTTTAGCATTAAGATTTCCCTTAACTGGAATTATTCCTCGTCCACCAAACTTTACAGTTGGCACTATGCATTGGGGTAGGTAGCGTTCTCCTGGCATCTGCCAAACTCAGAGTTGTTTGTCGGACTGCCAGATGGTGAAGCGTGATTCATCACTCCAGAGAAGGCGTTTCCACTTCTCCAGAGTCCAATGGCAGTGAGCTTTACACCACACCATGCGCTTGACATTGCGCATGGTGATCTTAGGCTTTTGTGCGGCTGCTCGGACATGGAAACACATTTCATGAAACTCCGAACGAACTGTTCTTGTGCTGACGGTTTTTCCAGAGGCAGTTTGGAACTTGGTAGTGAGTGTTGCAGCCGAGAACAGTTGATTTTTAGGCGCAACGCGCTTCAGCACTCTGCGCTCTGTGAGCTTGTGTGGCCTACCACCTCGTGGCTGAGCCATTGTTGCTCCTAGACGTTTCCACTTCAGAATAACAGCACTTACAGTTGACCGGGACAGCTTTAGCAAGGCAGAATTTTGACGAACTGACTTGTTGGAAAGGAGGCATCCTATGACAGTGCCACGTTGAAAGTCACTCAGTATGGGCTATTCTACTGCCAATGTTTGGCTATGGAGATTGCATGGCTGTGTGCTCGATTTTATACACCTGTCAGCAATGGGTGTGGCTGAAATAGCCGAATCCACTAATTGGACGTGGTGTGCACATACTTTTCAATGTGTGTCCTAGAATGTCACAGTGCTGATACTATTCCTCTTATTAGCCCTAAGACTGTTGTCTTATCTTTCTTTTTCACACAACTGTATTGCCAAGCCCAAAGAGAAGTGAATGTAGTCACATATCCAAGCCCTAACTCAGACTGTAGTCACATATCCAAGCTCTAACTGAAATGACTGCAGTCACTGAAATGACTGCAGTCGTGACTGTAGTCACATGTCCAAGCCCTTACTGAAATGACTGCAGTCACCTATCCAAGCCTTAGCTTAAATGACTGTAGTCACATGTCCAAGCCCTTACTGAAATGACTGCAGTCACCTATCCAAGCCTTAACTGAAGTGACTGTAGTCACATATCCAAGCTCTAACTGAAGTGACTGTAGTCACATTTCCAAGCCCTACCTGAAATGACTGTGATCTAGCCACCCTTCCTTCAATTTAGCACTGTTCTCTTGTTTCCTTAGCTGTCTGGGTCAAGTCGGAAGTTGAGCCACATCCAATGCTGTGTTGCTGCTAGGGCTGTGGCGGTCATGACATTTTGTCAGCTGGTTATTGTCATGTAAAAGCCTGCCGGTCTCACAGTAGTTGACCGTTAATGAACATAAACACGTTTAGTATCTCCAGGCCTCCACCCACACAAGCTATTAAAAAGTATAATAAATGAATTGAATATACACCACCACAATAAATCCACGTATGTGTTTTTGTTAGGTCTAAAGAAACAATATGGTATGAAGACAATGTATTTCAGAAGAACAGAATATGAGTTGGCCTACTGTGTGTTATCTGGCTATGCTCCATGCCATAGGCTACGTAGGCTTGTTCGTTTAGCTGGCAAGATATGCTTTTAACTCCCGTGCCATTATTTTATATTAAATGATTTTATAGTAAGAAGAATATATTTGAACTTATCTGAGTAAAATAGAAAGGATATTTTTCCCATTCCGGAGCAAGCGAGCATATGAACTGGCTATGTTGAGCATTTCAAACAGGTCCTATATGCTAGATATGCTAAATATAGAGTTATATGGAAACATATTCTTTTTTCTACTTGACAAAGTAGCAAAAAAAAGCTCTGTTCCTCGCCTCATCAAGTAATCATATTTTCACGTTCCTGCTTGGCTTCTCAAAGATTTCAGACAAGGATGTTTTCTGGTCGACCGCCACTGCCAGGCCGGCAGGCTGGGACTGGACAACGCCACACAACTGTCCAGTGACTTATTTGGCAACTTCAGTTGTGGATGATGCAAACCTTGGAATGTCATAGAAATCAAAACGTTTTACGGGCTGCATGATGGGTGTTGATGATCAGACTATTAGAAATGTAATCTTCTCTTTACTAATATGTCAAATGAGTTTTTATTTAGAATGGCTCATTATCAAATAGACATGACCACAGATCTGTAATGCACTCGAATAGGGAATTTTTCTGCGCGACAGGTGATATTCCGGCAACTTACCTTGACTTACTGCATTTGCGTAACAGGAAGACTCCTTGTGGAGTGCAACGAGAGAGAGGCAGGTCGTTATTGCGTTGGACTAGTTAACTGTAAGGTTGCAAGTTTGGACCCCCCGAGCTGACAAGGTGAAAATGTGTTGTTCTGCCTCTGAACAAGGCAGTTAACCCACCGTTCCTAGGCCGCCATTGAAACCCTGTTGCTGCAGGTAACCGGTGCTTCATTTGGGAAACCAAGTGAAAACTGTTCGAACATTGATAGGAACATTTTTTTTTGCAATGAAACATATTTCACAAACCTTTTGACAGCCCCTCTCTGCATTCTCGAGAACGGAATAAAGGAGAGAGAGGAGGAGATGGGTGAGATATTCTGTAGCTAAAGGTAATGTGTCACCCAATTAATTCTGAAAATATAAAACATTCTCTATTGCTAGGCTATTCAAAATTGCCCTGCGCAATCAATGAACCAACTGCATCAACAACATTCACAAGGACCATGTTTCCCCCTCAGTTTCAACCTGACATTGAACCTTTCTTCAAATTGATCATCACAGCGAGGTGGGTTTTAAAAGCATGATACGCTTTTGATGACAAGTGTTTGACGTGGCTTTCCATTGATGCCAGAGGAGTTAGAGGGACAACACCAGGCCATCAGGGCTTGATAGTTATTAGCAAGTTGGTTACTACCAAAACATGTCCAGAGTGCATAACAGGACCGTGACTTAACGGGCATGTGGAATTGACTCATGACTGCCGGTGTGGCGGTAGTACGGTCACCGCGACAGCCCTAGTTGCTGCTGTAATATGCCTTTGTTTTCCTAAATGAATAGTGCTTCTATTCAGATCCGTGTGCAACAAAGCACTGCATAGGACTCTGGGTACTTGTGGATATCCTGTTGATATGGTTACATGGCCCAGGCTTTATACTGAGGGAGCCTCTGTACAGACACATGCACGGACACGCACATACTCACAGACAGCCCTTTATTTGTTTCACTGGTATTTCCCCAGCAATCTTTAATGATACAGAGGCATGTGTGTGTGCATCCGTGCGTGTGTGTGTCTGTGTGTGTGTGTCTGCCAGAAGCAGGGAGCGTGTGTGTGTGCATCCGTGCGTGTGTGTGTCTGTGTGTGTGTGTCTGCCAGAAGCAGGGAGCGTGTGTGTGTGCATCCGTGCGTGTGTGTGTCTGTGTGTGTGTGTCTGCCAGAAGCAGGGAGCGTGTGTGTGCATCCGTGCGTGTGTGTGTCTGTGTGTGTGTGTCTGTGTCTGCCAGAAGCAGGGAGCGTGTGTGTGCATCCGTGTGTCTGTGGTACAGTTTAAGGCAGAAGTTTACATACAGTTAGGTTGGAGTCATTAAAACTAGTTTTTCAACCACTCCACAAATTTCTTGTTAACAAACTATAGTTTTGGCAAGTCGGTTAGGACATCTACTTTGTGCAATGACGCAAGTCATTTTTCCAACAATTGTTTACAGACAGATTACTTCTCTTATACTGTATCACAATTCCAGTGGGTCAGAAGTTTACATACACTAACTTGACTGTGCCTTTAAACAGCTTGGAAAATTCCAGAAAATGATGTCATGGCTTTAGAAGCTCCTAATATGCTAATTGACATCATTTAAGTCAATTGGATGTGTACCTGTGGATGTATTTCAAGGCCTACCTTCAAACTCAGTGCCTCTTTGCTTGACATCATGGGAAAATCAAAAGAAATCAGCCAAGACCTCAGAAAAACAAATTGTTGACCTCCTCCACAAGTCTGGTTCATCCTTGGGAGCAATTTCCAAACGCCTGAAGGTACCACGTTCATCTGTTCAAACAATAGTATGCAAGTATAAACACCATGAGACCACGCATCCATCATACCGCTCAGGAAGGAGACGCATTCTGTCTCCTAGAGATGAACATACTTTGGTGCGAAAAGTGAAAATCAATCCCAGAACAACAGCAAAGGACCTTGTGAAGATGCTGGAGGAAACAGGTACAAAAGTATCTATATCCACAGTAAAACGAGTCATATATCGGCATAACCTGAAAGGTCGCTGAGCAAGGAAGAGGAAGAAACCACTGCTCCAAAACCATAAAAAAGTCAGACTACGGTTTGCAACTGCACATGGGGACAAAGATCATACTTTTTGAAGAAATGTCTTCTGGTCTGATGAAACAAAAATAGAACTGTTTGGCCATAATGACCATTGTTATGTTTGGAGGAAAAGGGGGAGGCTTGCAAGCCGAAGAACACCATCCCAACCGTGAAGCACGGGGGTGGCAGCATCATGTTGTGGGGGTGCTTTGCTGCAGGAGGGACTGGGGCACTTCACAAAATAGATGGCATCATGAGGTAGGAAAATTATGTGGCTATATTGAAGCAACATCTCAAGACATCAGTCAGGAAGTAGAGCTTGGTCGCAAATGGGTCTTCCAAATGGACAATGACCCCAAGCATACTTCCAAAGTTATGGCTTAAGGACAACAAAGTCAAGGTATTTGAGTGGACAATAACCAAGCCCTGACCTCAATCCCATAGAAAATGTGTGGGCAGAACTGAAAAGGTGTGTGCGAGCAAGGAGGCCTACAAACCTGACTCAGTTACACCAGCTCTGTCAGGAGGAATGGGCCAAAATTCACCCAACTTATTGTGCAAAGCTTGTGGAAGGCTACCTAAAGCGTTTGACCCAAGTTAAACAATTTAAAGGCAATGCTACCAAATACTAATTGAGTATATGTAAACTTCTGACCTACTGGGAATGTGATGAAAGAACTAAAAGCTGAAATAAGTCATTCTCTCTACTATTATTCTGACATTTCACATTCTTAAAATAAAGTGGTGATCCTACCTGACCTAAAACAGGGAACTTTTACTTGGATTAAAGGTCAGGAATTGTGAAAAATTAAATGTATTTGGTTAAGGTGTATTTGACAAATAAAATTTGATTTGATTTGATGTAAACTTCCGACTTCAACTGTATGTCATGCATCTGCATCACAGGGGCCATGCTCATTGAGGGTGCACTGAGGGTGAGATTAGACCAACTGTGCGGTGAACTATAGATGGGGACATCATTAACGAACCATGACCATATCTCAAATGTACACACACACACACACACACACACACACACACACACACACACACACACACACACACACACACACACACACACACACACACACACACACACACACACACACACACACACACACACACACACACACACACACACACACACACACACACACACACACTTGAGAGGGCATATCAGGGCCTGAACCACACAGCGCTGCTGGCACGACCAGGCCCCTAACCACTCCAGCCTAAAACACGCACAGCCTAAAGAGTTGTGATAAGATTCATCCATGTTTCTCTCATACACCCCCACACACGCTGCTCCCACTCCACAATACTGCGGGTTTACTTTCACTGACACGGTCAGTGTGTACTGCTGCTATCGTTTGTCATATTTGAAGTTTCTTTGTTCTGGGTGCAGGCACTCTGGCGGATTCCCCGTTCTCTCCCTCTCTCCAGGCCTGTGTCTGCCACTGTGGGAATGTGTTTCCGGGGGCTAGAGAGCGGGACTGCGTGGCACCGTTGTGTTGCGGGCCAGAGATCAGGAAGCAGAGAATAGCGCAGGAGAAGAATGGGGGAAATGTTGTTGCTGAAGTGGGGGAAGAGGGCTGGAGAAGCGGGTGTCAATAGGGTCATTTATTTTTAGCGAGTGTCCCTGGCCGCTATCCTTCCTCCTCTGGCCTCTCAGGACATCCAGACGTCCAGTGGCAGAACAGTAGTGGCAGCAGTTAGCTTAATGCTAATGTTGCGCTTAGGTCAACAGGGCAATGGACACATACTGTATAGATAGATCCATAGTTTGCGATGAACAGAAATACCAGACAGTGTTACCAATGCTCCTCTTTGTATGAGCCAGTTATGCAGGCAGTTATCCAGGCAGTTATCCAAGGCAGTTATCCAGGCAGTTATCCAGGCAGTTATCCAGGCAGTTATCCAGGCAGTTATCCAGGCAGTTATCCAGGCAGTTATCCAGGCAGTTATCCAGGCAGTTATCCAGGCAGTTATCCAGGCAGTTATCCAGGCAGTTATCCAGGCAGTTATCCAGGCAGTTATCCAAGGCAGTTATCCAGGCAGTTATCCAGGCAGTTATCCAGGCAGTTATCCAGGCAGTTATCCAAGGCAGTTATCCAGGCAGTTATCCAGGCAGTTATCCAGGCAGTTATCCAGGCAGTTATCCAGGCAGTTATCCAGGCAGTTATCCAGGCAGTTATCCAAGGCAGTTATCCAGGCAGTTATCCAGGCAGTTATCCAGGCAGTTATCCAAGGCAGTTATCCAGGCAGTTATCCAGGCAGTTATCCAGGCAGTTATCCATCCAGGCAGTTATCCAGGCAGTTATCCAGGCAGTTATCCAGGCAGTTATCCAGGCAGTTATCCAAGGCAGTTATCCAGGCAGTTATCCAGGCAGTTATCCAGGCAGTTATCCAGGCAGTTATCCAAGGCAGTTATCCAGGCAGTTATCCAGGCAGTTATCCAGGCAGTTATCCAAGGGGGTTATCCAGGCAGTTATCCAGGCAGTTATCCAGGCAGTTATCCAGGCAGTTATCCAGGCAGTTATCCAGGCAGTTATCCAAGGCAGTTATCCAGGCAGTTATCCAGGCAGTTATCCAGGCAGTTATCCAGGCAGTTATCCAGGCAGTTATCCAGGCAGTTATCCAGTTATCCAGGCAGTTATCCAGGCAGTTATCCAGGCAGTTATCCAGGCAGTTATCCAGGCAGTTATCCAGGCAGTTATCCAGGCAGTTATCCAGGCAGTTATCCAGGCAGTTATCCAGGCAGTTATCCAGGCAGTTATCCAGGCAGTTATCCAGGCAGTTATCCAGGCAGTTATCCAGGCAGTTATCCAGGCAGTTATCCAGGCAGTTATCCAGGCAGTTATCCAGGCAGTTATCCAGGCAGTTATCCAGGCAGTTATCCAGGCAGTTATCAGGCAGTTATCCAGGCAGTTATCCAGGCAGTTATCCAGGCAGTTATCCAGTTATCCAGGCAGTTATCCAGGCAGTTATCCAGGCAGTTATCCAGGCAGTTATCCAGGCAGTTATCCAGGCAGTTATCCAGGCAGTTATCCAGGCAGGCAGTTATCCAGGCAGTTATCCAGGCAGTTATCCAGGCAGTTATCCAGGCAGTTATCCAGTTATCCAGGCAGTTATCCAGGCAGTTATCCAGGCAGTTATCCAGGCAGTTATCCCAGTTAAGGCAGTTATCCAGGCAGTTATCCAGGCAGTTATCCAGGCAGTTATCCAGGCAGTTATCCAGGCAGTTATCCAGGCAGTTATCCAGGCAGTTATCCAAGGCAGTTATCCAAGGCAGTTATCCAGGCAGTTATCCAGGCAGTTATCCAGGCAGTTATCCAGGCAGTTATCCAGCTAGACACATGGGACTCATTTGTTGATGGTGTTTTCCTTTGCCCTGTGATTGAGTTAGAGCACCTCTCTCTCGCAAGAGATCTCTTTCCAAAAACCCAACTGAGCAGAGGTGATTCATATTATTTCATTTGTGTTGGAATGATTGTAAATGGCTAGAATGAGCCGGATGCGCCAACAAGTGTGGTTTTGATTTGGAAAAACATTGTGAATTCAGCATGCATCTCAGTCCTCTTGATGATGAGTGATTCTTCTGGTAAAAATGTAGTGTGTATATGTATTGATGCCAATACACAGAATAATTCTAGTGTGACTGATGTATCGCTGTCCATTAGCCAGAACATATTGGGTGTTTATTTTACTTCATCGGGTCATATGCCAATTTGGGTTGGGCCGATATAGGATTAATTCGATATTGTGACATTTGACATTTGACGCTATATCACGACGTGCAAGACTATACTGCATTTGAACTATAAAACTGTGCAGTTTTATCAGCTTGGCTGTATCAGTATGTTGAAAATGAAGTCTAAATCAATTAACGAAGCCTTCTTTTTTTTAGTCACACAAAGATTATTTGGTGAGAATGCGACTGTAATATCGTAAATGAGCACAAATATTGCACAGTCAGGAATGATTTAGTCAGTAAATGCGCAAAACAATTATATTGGATATCGCGATATTTGGAAGTGGCATGTTGTAGAAGCTCATCCCTAGTGCCAATATGTCAGACGGGGCCCTACACACTTAGAAAAAAAGGTGCTATCTATAACCTAAAAGGTTTCTTCGGCAGTCCCCATAGGACAACACTTTTTGGTTTCCATGTAGAACCCTTTCCACAGATGGTTCCTCATGGTACCCAAAAGGATTCTACCTGGACCCGAAAAGTGTTGTCCTGTGGGGACTGCCGAAGAAACCTTTCGGAACCCTTTTGGAACCACTCCCAGAAATGCATAGGTGCATGAGACAACCCATTAAGAGACTTATTGCCGTCAACGTTGACCAGACCTCTCCCAATGAATCAACTTCTTGAGGAAGTCCTGGAAGCCTGTTTTATGGCAGCATACTTTCTGGAGCAGGCTGAGGTTTTAATGGTCGTATAAATTGTAACATCCAATCCATGTCTCAGGCAGCCACGGCCATGCCAATATCCAGTCTGGGTATGGGGCCTGGTGTAGGGGGTGCAAGAGCTTCTCCTGGTCTCCTGGTTTTCTCCTGGTCACGACCTGGGTGGGGATGGTTTAAGAAGGTTAAGAAATCTGTTTGTGCATTAGCTAACTATGTCATATTCTATGTCATACCAAACATAGTAGAGGTCGACCGATTATGATTTTTTTCAACGCCGATACCGATACCGATTATTGGAGGACCAAAAAAGCCGATACTGATTAATCGGCCGATAAAAAAAAAATGTATTTGTAATAATGACAATTACAACAATACTGAATGAACACTTATTTTAACTTAATATAATACATCAATAAAATCAATTTAGCCTCAAATAAATAATGAAACATGTTCAATTTGGTTTAAATAATAAGCTCCACCCTGGGCTCAAACCAGGAACACATCGACAACAGCCACCCTCGAAGCAGCGTTACCCATGCAGAGCTAGGGAAACAACCACAGGCTCAGAGCGAGTGACGTTTAAAACGCTATTAGCACGCGCTAACTAGCCAGCCATTTCACTTCGGTTACACCAGCCTCATCTCGGAGTTGATAGGCTTGAAGTCATAAACAGCGCAATGCTTGACGCACAACGAAGAGCTGCTGGCAAAACACACTAAAGTGCTGTTTGAATGAATGTTTACGCGCCTGCTTCTGCCTACAACTGCTTAGTCAGATACTTAGATACTTGTATGCTTGTATGCTCAGTCAGATTATACGCTAGATAATATCTAGTAATATCATCAACCATGTGTAGTTAACTAGTGACTATGATTGATTGATTGTTTTTTACAAGATAAGTTTAATGCTAGCTAGCAACTTACCTTGACTTACTGCATTCGCGTAACAGGCAGTCTCCTTGTGGAGTGCAACGAGAGAGAGGCAGGTCGTTATTGCGTAGGACTAGTTAACTGTAAGGTTGCAAGTTTGGATCCCCAGAGCTGACAAGGTGAACATCTGTCGTTCTGCCCCTGAACGAGGCCGCCATTGAAAATAAGAATGTGTTCTTAACTGACTTGCCTAGTTAAATAAAGATTTTTACTTATTTTTTTACCTTTATTTAACTCGGCAAGTCAGTTAAGAACAAATTCTTATTTTCAGTGACGGCCTAGGAACAGTGGGTTAACTGCCTGTTCAGGGGCAGAACGACAGATGACAGACCTTGTCAGCTCAGGGATTCAAATTTTCAACCTTTCGGTTACTAGTCCAACGCTCTAACCACTAGGCTACCCTGCCGCCCCAAATAAATTAAATAAAGATGAATTAAAGGTGTAAAAAAATACCGATTTCCGATTGTTATGAAAACCTGAAATCGGCCCTAATTAATCGGCCATTCCGATTAATCGGTCGACCTCTAAAACATATACACTGAGTGTACAAAACACAGAGTATACAAATCCAGTTAAATCAGTGTAGATGAAGGGGAAAAGATGGGTTCAAGAAGGATTGTTAAGCCTTGAAACAATTGAGACATGGATTGTGTATGTGTGCCATTCAGAGGGTGAACGGGCAAGACAAAATATTTACGTTCCTTTGAACGGGGCATGGTAGTACAGTAGGTGCCAGCCGCACCGGTTTGAGTGTGTCAAGATCTGCAACACTGCTGTATCTTTCACGCTGAACAATTTCCTATGTGTATCAAGAATGGTCCATCACCCAAAAGACATCCAGACCACTTGACACAAAACTGTGGGAAGCATTGGAGTCAACATGGGCCAGCATTCCTGTGGAACGCTTTCGACTCCTTGTAGAGTCCATGCCCTAACGAATGGAAGCTGTTCTGAGGGCAAAAGGGGGCGCAACTCAATATTAGAAAGGTGTTCTTACTGTTTTGTACACTCAGTTTATGTTGTCATGCAGCCTACAGAGTGACAATAAGTGTCTGAAGTTGACGAAAAGCAGAGGGAGAGAGAGAGAGAGAGAGACTGAGCGATAGAGACGGGATAGAGACAGAGAGATCCAGCGAGGGAATCAGTGAAGGACGTGCTGGAGAAATGTGTGGAAAACCTCACGGAGGAGAGGTGGCATGACATGACAGGCCTGCTGTCTGATGTATCTACAGTGGAAAAGTCAGGCCTTTCTCAGCCCTAGCTCCAAGTCTTTCTCACATCTGTTACCCCGTACTGCTATTTGTGTGACAGGGTGTTTGGCTTACCTATCCTCTACAGCACAGTCTGTCACTCAACTAATCCTTCTTCAACAGTCTCCAACATTCCCCTTACCGAGAAACAACAATGGCGAAACTCGTAATACCTCATTTGAGCCATTTCAGAGGTGTGGTGAAACATGACAAGGACCTGGTGTTGGATCAGGTGGCCTGCCTGATGCACGTCAGCTTTAATACCAGCAACACGTTGTGACTCACTTTTTACGAGAGTGAACTCTGAACCAATTGGCGTTTTATAGCCAGCGCCGAGGTCTCACTCCTGAGGTGAGAGCTTACTTGAAATGCTGAGGCATCCAGTATTTATGAAAAAGTGCAAGGGCCTGTGTTTCATTTATTCGGACTGGCAAGAGGTTGTAAATCTTTCCGCACATAGGGCCGCAGGAAGGGCTCATGCTATTTACACAAGCATGGCCAATTTCTGTCCCTCCCTCCCTCTCTCTCTCTCTCTGGCTGTGTGAGAATGGTTGACACAAAACCTGTGCAAAGTAGAGCAAAATACCTGGAGCTTTTGTCTCAGAGGAACCTTTAGCATATCGTGCATTTAAAAAAAAAAAAAAGATGCCCACATGCCTCACTCTTTTTGTTGACCTGACTTGCCCTGTCTCTGTCCCCGTTCAGATCTGTCCACAGCCAAGAGGAAGTTTGCGGAGTCTCTCAATGAGTTTAAGTTCCAGTGCATAGGAGACGCAGAGACGGACGACGAGATATGCATCGGTGAGCGAGTAACGCCCTCCATCCCGTTCTCCTGTGCCACACTCGACTGTCCTGCACGCTATTGTTGTGCAGTAATAGTTACCACCCTCAACTGTAACTAACTGCTGCACTAAATTCATATCAACTGTAGTAGTGCTAATGCACTCCATTAGTCTGCACTCAGCTGTACACATTCTGGCCTGGCTGTCTTGTTCTACCTAATTGCACTCATAGTGCACCTAATTGGTACAGGAAGGCCGTAATAAACACAATTAGGCTCATTGGATGGAGTTGGATGAAATGTAATAACCCCGAATAAACTTGCCATTATGTTGAAAGAACATTCCTGGAATATTTTTTTACAGTAGGAATTCAAAGTTATAAGTGACTTGAGGTCTACATTTGGAGAGTACTATTCTGTCAAGTGGAAATGTTGGAACTGGATTGTGGCATCTCAAGTGGAAACTCTGACCCAAAACAATGCAGTCATTCTTGGCTGGACCCAGAGCAGGGAAGGAACAGGCAATAAGCTTGCTAGTTGAAAACACACTGTGGTCTAAAGCAAGCATGTAAACTAGGATTTCAAATTAAAAGCCTTGTTTTGCAAGCAAGGTCACAAATGTGGTATGGTATGTATGGAGCCAAATGATGACCACTGACTCATTATATATTGTTATCCTCCCTCTGTATCGTCGGTCTGTCTTGTCTGTCTTGTCTGTCTTGTCTGTCTGTCTGTCTGTCTGTCTGTCTGTCTGTCTGTCTGTCTGTCTGTCTGTCTGTCTGTCTGTCTGTCTGTCTGTCTGTCTGTCTGGCTGTCTGTCTGGCTGTCTGTCTGTCTGTCTGGCTTACAGCAAAGTCTCTACAGGAGTTTGCTGGAGTTTTGCAGAACCTGGAGGATGAGAGAACACGGATGGTGAGTGTCAGATATATGCTGGAACATGGGCTCACTGCTTTGGAATTCAAGCGTTGTATAACCAATAAGTGAAGGTCTGGCGGCAGGCCTCTCTGTGTTTATACAGTATGTCAGTAGAGTGACTTCCTGTCAGCCGTCTGGTGACTTCCTGTATCTCTCCTCAGATTGAGAATGCCGACGATGTGCTGATCATGCCACTGGAGCGGTTCAGGAAGGAGCAGATCAGCGCTGCCAAGGTAAGGAGATATTATGACTTGACTCCCCCAAGTCATGCTGGGGTGAAGGATCCCCCTCTAAATGTCCTGGTAATCCCTACTACTGGGTCATTGTGTGATTTTACAATCCCCTGTGGAGTATAACATGAATTATATTCTTTTTTGGGTTATGTAGCCATCTCATATTTACTCTTAAACCTTGAGAGACAAGGGACTTTTGAACCTATCTGCTGCTACAGTACCAGGTTTTTAAGAAATGTACTGATCACTCAAATATTAGCAGTTTCCCCCTCAGTCTGGCTTTGTTCTGGTTGTCCGGATTCCAGAAGTTACATTTGTGTAGGTCTAAAATGTATACACCATATGGAATAGCATTCCTTTATTAAATTCCCATTGATGACAGCATCCAGAGCTCTCCCTATACTGTACCTCTGAGTCTAAACTGCTCTCTGCTCTGTCTGCCAGAGCTGGCAGGTCTGTGGTGATAAGACACTGCCACCATCTGGTCAATACAGGTATCACATGAAGGGCATCAGGATTTACTTGGTTGATTGTCAATGAAGAAATGTTAGTGAACTTTATTACATATTGAAAACTCTTTCTGATTCGACCTCTCACCATATCATTGGTTTGAAGTCAGAATGTTAGAAGAATGTGTCGGTTAATTAAACGTTTGAAGAATAATTTAGTGTTTCGAAAAGGGATACTTGAACTCAAAAAGAGCCCACATTGAAACATGTTTGCAGTGTATAACAGACAAGACATGGGTTCATTTATTATTAAGGGTTAGAGCAAATTGAAGGGTCCTTTGTTACTTACATTAGGATGCTCTGTAATGACGTGTTGTGCAGCTGTTGGTAGTGGACCTTCTGTTCTGAGGAGGGTTGGTTCTACGTCCTGTGGAAACTGGCTGGCGATGAAAGGCCGGGTCATGTGACCGGGTGGACAGGGATGATGATGACATCAGTCAGTAGTAGGTGTGGACACAGTCAGTGCACCCCAGGGTGAGGAGTGCTGGACTGTATGTTACTGACACACCCTGCTCTATCTATCCGTCTGTCTGTGAGAGTGGCTGGGAGAGACATGTCTGTCTGTCTGTCTGTCTGTCTGTCTGTCTGTCTGTCTGTCTGTCTGTCTGTCTGTCTGTCTGTCTGAGAGAGAGAGAGGCTGGGAGAGACATCCTGTTCTGTCTGTCTGTCTGTCTGTCTGTCTGTCTGTCTGTCTGTCTGTCTGTCTGTCTGTCTGTCTGTCTGTGAGAGAGGCTGGGAGAGACATCCTGTTCTGTCTGTCTGTCTGTCTGTCTGTCTGTCTGTCTGTCTGTCTGTCTGTCTGTCTGTCTGTCTGTCTGTCTGTCTGTCTGTCTGTGAGAGAGAGGCTGGGAGAGACATCCTGTTATGTCTGTCCGTGTGTCTGTCTAACGTGCGGGTTTAAAGTGCTCTATTGTTTTCCCACCAGCTGTGGGCTGCCTCTGTTGGCTTCAGCAGCACTAGAGGAGATGTGATTTCATCCTGCATCTCACAATATTTTCCTCTAAATCTGTCTGTAAAGCTAAGCCCTGGACATACCAATAATACCCATGACTCTTTGGAAAGGATGTTCTGTTGGAAGGCGGCAGTGATGATGCCAAAACAGAGCTCTATGTGTTATATAGAGGTTTCCCCCCGAGAAAGAGGTCTTCTGACCTCAATGGGACATCCTCTTCAATACAATTTCAATATAAATTGTACTATGTGGTGTCCAGGACTTGGAAACAAGGTGACTGTTGGTGACCTTTTGACTGTCTATCACAGGAAGCCAAGAAGAAATACGACAAAGAGACAGAGAAGTACTGTGCTGTACTGGAGAAGCACCTAAGTCTATCAGCAAAGAAGAAAGAAGCACATCTTCATGAAGTAAGCATACATTGTTCTCCTTTCCCACAATCAAAATGGGCTAGAGTTGGCTAGTCATGACATGTGTGTTTATGTTAAGAGGCATGTGTTTGTGTATGAGTGTGTGCGCTTGTAAGTCAGTTCACACAGAATCAGAATCACGTTTATTGTCCTACAAGAGGAAAATCTTGTCACAGCTCACACACAGATGCTTAAAACAAATCTGAAATAATAGAAGGAACAAGCAACAGCCAGGCAGGCATAGTCCCTCCCCTGTCCATGGGAGAAATGGCATGGAATTGTTCTCTATGGTGATAGTCCTCGCGGTGAAACTCCTCCCGAAGCGCACGGTGCGCCTGTCCGGTATCTCACACCTAAATGGGAGGAGATCAACGCAAAGTTGAAGTGGGTGGAGATATGACGTGGCGGCCTGTGTGGTGTAAAGCACGACCATTCAAGATGGGAGAGCAAACAGCATGACTTCACCGCGGGTATCACCTGAAAGTCATTTCAAACAGCATCCCATCCTTTTGCGTGTGGTGCAGGCCGACAGCCAGGTGGACCACGTGCGGCAGCATTTCTACGAGGTGTCTCTGGAGTATGTCTTCAAGGTGCAGGAGGTCCAGGAGAGGAAGATGTTTGACTTCGTAGAGCCGGTGAGTGAGCATGTCAATCTCCCTCAGCATGCTGTCTATACTGTTTAGGGTTGCAAAATGCCATGAACTTTCCTAAACTTCCAAGGTTTTCCAGAAATCCTGGCAGGAAGTCTCCCGATTTCCTGCTCATTCCCTCCTGATTCAGGTAATCTTCCAACCAGGATTTTTTGGAAAATCTGGGAACTTTGGGAAGGTTACTGGAGTTTTGCAACCCTAATACTGTTACTGTACTCTATACACCTTACATGCTTAGTCATCTCTCCTTCATCCACACTGTCTACAGAACAAATGTATCTGACAACAAGTACCTTTCAAATCAAATTACAGTAGATTAGGTTGATGGAATTTAATTACGTTTCTCAACCATGTTTCCTTTCCGTTTCGTCCTTTGTATCAATTCTAGTTGCTGGCATTTCTTCAAGGGCTGTTTACTTACTATCACCATGGGTACGAGTTGGCCAAAGACTTCAACCACTTCAAGACAGACCTCACTATCAGCATTCAGAATGTAAGATACATATCAATGCCATACATTACGGCCATTAGGTGCTGGTGAGATGTAATATTTTGCCACATCAAAGACATTTCAAGGCTGGGCTGGGCAGTATATTGTATTTGACTATACCCGGATTGATGCGTGGACCGGTTTGGGTTTTTACTTTACCTTCAATGTTTGGTTTGTTAAATGTGATACGCAGCTCAGCACGTGTTGTGTCCGTTTTCATAGTTTACTCCCTTTGCTTTTTGCCTCCTCCTGCTGCATGCCTCTTCCTACACCAAGCCCTGCCCCCTGTCACTCATGGAGAGAGCAGTTGTTCGACCACAGAGTCAACAAACACTTTCTTGCCGTGGTCTGCATGGCCAGATAGATGCAACAAGATGTTGGCGAAAACAATGCTGCTTTCCACAAGCGTTCTACAATTCCACTATTAGTTTGTGTATCTTACTGTTTGCAAACTACTGTCTGCTAGTTTGCCTTTTCTTAGCAAGTTGTGGCTCAAATAAATCTGGTTAGCGGCTAATGCTAAACACTAGTTAGCTAGCTTGCTAAATGTACTAAGAGTCAGAGCAAATGTAGATAGGTAATAAATACAGCCTGGTACTAATGCTGGTCTAGGCCTAGATAAGTATGTTGTTTATGCAACTGTATCTTTAAATCAGAGAGGAATAGGTGAAACATGAATATGTTAGCTACGTTTTATTTGGATTCATTATGGACCCCGCATTAACTGCTGCCAAGGAGCAGCTACTCTTCTTGGGGTCCAAGAGACATTAAGGCATAATCACATAAATAAATTTTAAATAAATAAATCAACAAAAACAAAATAAAACAGTATATCACATAACATCACCACACCACTACATATGCACAACACAAAATGTACAATACCATACAACAATATTAAAATGTGTTTCTGTGCCCGTGTGTCTCTTCACAGCCAAGTTACATACACTTAAGTTGGAGTCATTAGAACACTTAGGTTGGAGTCATTTTTCAACCACTCCACAAATGTATTGTTAACAAATGTATTGTTAACTATAGTTTTGCCAAGTCGGTTAGGACGTCTACTTTGTGCATTACAAGTCATTTTTCCAACAATTGTTTACAGACAGATTATTTCACTTATAATTCACTGTATCACAATTCCAGTGGGTCAGAAGTTTACATACACTAAGTTGACTGTACCTATTTCAAGGCCTACCTTCAAACTCAGTGCCTCTTTGCTTGACATCATGGGAAAATCAAAAGAAATCAGCTGAGACCTCAGAAAAAAATTGTAGACCTTCACACGTCTGGTTCATCCTTGGGAGGAATTTCCAAATGCCTGAAGGTACCACGTTCATCTGTACATAGCAATAGTACGCAAGTATAAACACCATGGGACCGCGCAGCCGTCACACCGCTCAGGAAGGAGACCCGATCTGTCTTCTAGAGATCAACGGTACGTTGGTGCAAAAAGTGCAAATCAATCCCAGAACAACAGCAAAGGACCATGTGAAGATGCTGGAGGAAACATGTACAAAAGTATCTATATCCGCAGTCAAACGAGTCCTATATCGAAAGGCCGCTCAGCAAGGAAGAAGCCAATGCTCCAAAACCGCCATAAAAAAAGACAGACTATGGTTTGCAACAGCACATGGGGACAACGATCATACTTTTTGGAGAAATGTTCTCTGGTCTGATAAAAAAAAATAGAACTGTTTGGCCAAAATGACCATTGTTATGTTTGGAGGAAAAAGGGGGAGGCTTGCAAGCCAAAGAACACCATCCCAACCGTGAAGCACGGGGGTGGCAGCATCATGTTGTGGGGGTGCTTTGCTGCAGGAGGGAATGGTGCACTTCACAAAATAGATGGCTCATGAGGGAGAACAATTATGTAGATATATTGAAGCAACATCTCAAGACATCTGTCAGGAAGTTGAAGCTTGGTCGCAAATGGGTCTTCCAAATTGACAATGACCCCAAACATACTTCCACAGTTGTCGCAAAATGGCATTAGAACAACAAAGTCAAGGTATTGGACTGACCTCAATCCCATAGAACATTTGTGGGCAGAACTGAAAAAGAAGATGTTAAGAAGCCTTATGAACCTAGACTTGGTGCTCCGTACCACTCCGGTACCACTTAGCAGAGAGAACAGTCTATGACAAGGGTGGCTGGAGTCTTTGACAATTTTTAGGGCCTTCATCTGACACCGCCTGGTATAGAGTTCCTGGATGGCAGGAAGCTTGGCCCCAGTGATTGGTACTGGGCCGTACGCACTACCCTCTGTAGTGCCTTGTGGTCAGAGGCTGAGCAGTTGCCGTACCAGGCAGTGATGCTCTCGATGGTGCAGCTGTATAACTTTTTGAGGATCTGAGGACCGATGCCAAATCTTTTCAGTCTCCCGAGGGGGAATAGGCTTTGTCGTGCCCTCTTCCAGACTGTCTTGGTGTGTTTGGATCATGATCATTTGTTGCTCAACCTGCTCCATTACAGCCCTATTGATGAGAATGTGGGCGTGTCCGGCACTCCTTTTCATGTAGTCCACAATTATCTCCTTTGTCTTGATCTCGTTGAGGGAGAGGTTGTTATCCGGGCACCACACGGCCAGGTCTCTGACCTCCTCCATATACACTGTCTCATCATTGTCGGTGATCAGGCCTACCACTGCTTTGTTGTTGGCAAACGTAATGATGGTGTTGGAGTCATGCCTGGCCATGCAGTCATGAGTGAACAGGGAGTACAGGGGGGGGACTGAGCACGCACCCCTGAGCGGCCCCCGTGTTGAGGATCAGCGTAGCAGATGTGTTGCTACCTATCCTTACCACCCGGGGCGGCCGTCAGGAAGTCCAGGATCCAGTTGCAGAGGGAGGTGTTTAGTCCCAGGTTCCTTAGCTTAGTGATGAGCTTTGAGGGCGCAATGATGTTGAATGATGAGCTAAGTCAATGAATAGCATTCTCACGTATGTGTTCCTTTTGTCCAGGTGGGAAAGGGCAGTGTGGCGTGCAATGGAGATGGCATCATCTGTGGATCTGTTGGGGCAGTATGCAACTTGGAGTGGGTCTAGGGTTTCTGGGATAATGGTGTTGATGTGAGACTTGACCAGCCTTTCAAAGCACTTCATGGCTACAGATGTTAGTGCTACGGGTCCGTAGTCATTTAGGCAGGTTACCTTAGTGTTCTTGGTCACAGGGACTATGGTGGTTTGCTTGAAACATGTTATTCCAGACTCAGTCAGGGACAGGTTGAACAAGTCTTTGAAGTCACTTGCCAGTTGGTACGTGTATACTCGGAGTACACCTCCTGGTAATCTGGCCTTGTGAATGTTGACCTGTTTAAAGGTCTTACTCACATCGGCTACGGAGATCGTGATCACACAGTCGTCCGGAACAGCTGATGCTCTCATGCATGCTTCAGTGTTGCTTGCCTTGAAATGTGAGCATAGAAGTAATTTAGCTCGTCTGGTAGGCTCGTTCAATAGGCAACTCTTGGCTGTGCTTCCCTTTGTAGTCTGTAATAGTTTGCAAACCCTGCCACATCCGACGAGCGTCGGAGCCGGTGTAGTACGATTCAATCTTAGTCCTGTGTTTTGATGCTTTACCTGTTTGATGGTTTGTTGAACGGCATAGGGGGATTTCTTATACGCTTCCGGGTTAGAGTCCCGCTCCTTGAAAGCGGCAGCTCTACCCTTTAACTCAGTGCGGATGTTGCCCGTAATCCATGGCTTTTGGTTGGGGTATGTACGTACAGTCACTGTGGGGATGACGTCATCGATGCACTTATTGATGAAGCCAATGACTGATGTGGTGTACTCCTCATTGCGATCAGAAGAATCCCAGAACATATTCCAGTCTGTGTTAGAAAAACAATCCTGTAGTTTAGCATCTGTGTCATCTGATCACTTCTTTATTGACCGAGTCACTGCTGCTTCCTGCTTTAGTTTTATCTTGTTTGCAGGAATCAGGAGGATAGAATTATGTTCAGATTTGCCAAATGGAGTCAGAGGGAGAGCTTTGTACATGTGCGTCTCTGTGTGTGGAGTAAAGGTGATATAAAGTTTTTTCCCCTCTGGTTGCACATTTAACATGCTAGTAGAAATTAGGTAAAACGGATTTAAGTTTCCCTTGGAGAACCTGCCAGAAGGACAACCATCTCTGCAGCACTCCACCAATCAGGCCTATATGGTAGATTGGCCAGGCAGAAGTCACTCCTCAGTAAAAGGCACATGACAGCCTGCTTGGAATTTGCCAAAAGGCACCTAAAGGACACTCAGACCATGAGAAACAAGATTCTCTGGTCTGATGAAACCAAGATTCAGCTCTTTGGCATGAATGCCAAGCATCACGTCTAGAGGAAACCTGCCACCATCCCTACTGTGAAGCATGGTTGTGGGAGCATCATGCCGTGGGGATGTTTTTCAGCGGCAGGGACTGGGAGAATAGTCAGGATCGAGGGAAAGATGAATGGAGCAAAGTACACAAACTCCCCAAATACAGGTGTGCCAAGCTGGTAGCATCATACCCAAGAAGACTCTAGGCTGTACTTTTTTATACATTTGCAAACATTTCTTTCTTTTGCTTTATCACTATGGGGTATATATGTAATCAATTTTAGAATAAGGCTGTTATGCAACAGAATGTGTAAAAAGTCAAGGGGGCTGAATAACTTCCGAATGCACTTTAGGTACACCTGTTATGGCTGCAATCCCGATACTGGGATCGATATGACAACTACCAGTGAAAATAGAGGGCGCCAAATTCAAACCACAGAAATCTCATAATTACAATTCCTAAAACATACATGTGTTTTATATCATTTTAAAGCTATTCTCGTTGTTAAAGTGTCCAATTTCAAATAGGCTTTTCAGCGAAAGCACTACAAACGATTATGTTAGGTCTCCACCAAACCACAATCATTTTTACAATCATTTTCCAGCAAAATGTAACATTCACAAAAACCAGAAATAAAGCTCAAATTAATCACTAACCTTGAATTATCTTCATCAGATGACACTCATAGGACTTCATGTTACACAATACATGCATGTTTTGTTTGATAAAGTACATATTTATATTTAAAAAAATCTGAGTTTAGATTGTCGCGTTAGACTCACTAGTTCCAAAAACATCAACTGATTTTGCATAGCCACATCATTCAACAGAAATACTCATCATAAATGTAGATAATAACACAAGTTATACACATGGAATTACAGATATACCTCTCCTTATTAATGCAACCGCTGTGTCAGATTTTTTAAAAACTTTACGTAAAAAGAAACCCATGCAATAATCCGAGACGGCGCTCAAAAGTAAGAACACCACAGCCGCAAAGATGGCGTCAACATAAACAAGAAATTACACGATAAATATTCCCTTACCTTTGATCATCTACATCAGAAAGCACTCCAGGAATCCCAGGTCCACAATAAATGTTTGTTTTGTTCGAAAATGTCAGTTATTTATGTCCAAATACCTTCTTTTGTTAGCGCGTTTGGTATACAAATCCCAACGCTAATTCTGGTTACCTCAGTATTTTACGCAACGTTTTCTCCGGGAGACACCATGCGTCCACTCGCCCTATATTTTCTCTTACAGCCATTCTCCAATGGAAATGCCTAAAAAGACGTCACAATGCTGCAGACACCTTGGGGAAAACGTGGAAAACGTAAGCTGACTCCTAGCTCCTTCACAGCCATATAAGGAGTCATTGGCATGAGGCTGTTTAAAAAAATGCGGCACTTCCTGATTGGATCTTTATCTGGGTTTCGCCTGTAACATCAGTTCTGTGGCACTCACAGACAATATCTTTGCAGTTTTGGAAACGTCAGAGTGTTTTCTTTCCAAAGCTGTCAATTATATGCATCTTTTCGTGACAAAATATCTTGTTTAAAACGGGAACGTTTTTCATCCAAAAATTTAAATTAGCGCCCCCTATATCCAAGAAGTTAACATATAGCTTCAATAAAGTCCCAACCGGAGTATTCCTTCTTGTCTTCGTGAGCAATGGAATGGAAGTGACTACCACGAGGAAAAAGCGCGATCACAAAATGGCTGATTGATGGTCATCTGATATATTCTGCTCTCATTCACTCCCACAACAACATAGAAGCCTCATTATAATTTCTATTGATAGTTGACATCTAATGGAACCCCTAGGCAGTGCAACATCATTCATATCTCAAGGGGATTTCATTGGGGATACATACAAGCTCAGATTTCTGACTTCCTGTTTTGATTTCAACTCAGGATTTTGCCTGCCAATATGAGTTCTGTTATACTCACAGACATCATTCAAACAGTTTTAGAAGCGTCAGAGTGTTTTCTATCCAATACTAATAATAACATGCAATATTAGCAACTACGACTGAGGAGCAGGCCGTTTGATATGGGCACCTTTCATCCAAGCTACTCAATACTGCCCCTGCAGCCATAAAAAGTTAACTCAGTGCCAGTCATTAGTAAATATTTTAGACAGTAAGGGGCCAAGACAACTTCCCCGGGGAATGACCGACTCTACCTGGATTTTGTTGGAGAGGCTTTCATTGATGAGCACCCTCTGTGTTATATTAGTCAGGTAACTCTCAATCCACAATATAGCAGGGGATGTGAAGCCATAACACATACGTTTATCCAGCAGCAAATTATGATCGGTCTAACAAAACAGCTCATTATTATCCATTTCTTTCAGCTAATTCCTTTTCAGTCATTGGTTTACTATGAAATATAATTGTGTCTGGTCAAACACATTTTTTTTCCAAAAGTTTACTAAGGGTTGGTAGCAGGCTGATTGGTCGGCTGTTTGAGCCAGTAAAGGGTGCTTTGCTATTCTTAGGTAGCGGAATTACGTTTTCTCCCTCCAGGCCTGAGAGCACACACTTTCCTGTAGATTTAGATTGGAGAGATATAGTCTGTTGTCATCCGCAGTAAAGTTGTCAGACCCAGGTGGCTTGTCATTGTTGATAGACAACAATAATTATTTCACCTCTTTAACACTCACTTTACAGAATTCAAAATGACAATGCTTGTCTTTCATAATTTGGTAAGTTATGAATGGATAAGTAAGTTCTGAGTTTATTGTTGTCATGACATGCCTAAGTCATGACATGCCTAAGTGCTAATCTCTCACTAATTAGGGTCCCCTGGAAACATTGGCCAACACTTTGGTTCCTACCCTGTCAATAATTCCTCCCTGGCTGATTCATTAATTGTCATGTCAAACAACAATGCATTCAAGGTGCTGCCCACTTTATTTGAACTATATAATTAGAATAATCATTCTATTTCCATGATTCCAACAGTTCAGCTTTTAACTAGGCCTAGATGTTTTGCCCATATCATTCATCTCTGTGTGGCACAGTGTGGAAATGATTACAAAAGTACAGGAAATGCAGAAATTGTAGAATATGCGGAAAATGTATTTAGTTTGAACAGTATAAAACAATCAAAATCTAGAAAGCCCAATTACAATCAATTATAATTTATGTGTTGCCACTCTAGGGTCATGACCTACTCATAAAGCATATGTAGAACTTTTATTATTAAAAAAACATAAAATACCATAATAAATGTGAAAAAATATAAGGTTTTGGCCTAGCCCTAACACACTGACTGCAGGCAATGGTGTTAGGATGTTTCCATCATTGTCTGTCTCCTTTCCTGCCCCGTTCAGACACGGAACCGTTTTGAAAGCACACGGTCTGAGGTGGAGTGTCTGATGAGGAAGATGAAGGAGAACCCCCATGAGCACAAGAGTATCAGCCATGACACCATGGAGGGATACCTGTTTGTACAGGAGAAACGTGAGTGTCCCATCCTGCTCTCTCTCTCTCTCTCTCTCTCCCTCTCTCCCTCTCTCTCATGCTGCAATAGGATACAATTTCACTACTCACTACTTAGAAAAGCATGGTTGCGGTAACATCACGACTACTGTGTTGTTTGAAATAGATTTCAATTTCCCCATAGAAACAACAAGAGTAATTGTATTCAGGATGAGAATATCATGCTCTTAGAGGTGACGGGGGACCCAGCGTGTGCAATAACCATGGTAACCCACAAAATGTGTCCAATACTCCCCCCTCTCTGCTTCTCAATCTGCTCCTCTCTCTTCCCTCTCTCAGGCTCTTTCGTGTCAACCTGGGTCAAGCACTACTGCACCTACCATCGAGAGCCCAAACGAGTCACCATGGTCCTGTTCGACCAGAAGTCGGGTGGCAAAGTGGTGAGTTGACTCAGAGAGGAAGAGGTGTAGCCACGGGCATAACAGGGGCCAAAATCTGTTTTCCAGCAGCACTGAGTTTTAGTATGGAGGTCAATGAGAGAGTGTCGAATTTGGTTAACAAAAAATGTTGAACTGTTGAACATCAGAACGGCAATTAGTTACCTCAATCTCAGCTTCAACTTTGACTCATCTGCCCTGGGCTCTTTCTGTAATTCCAATTCCGGCATTACAGAGGCAAGAGAGGGGCGAGATCCTGGCGAGATTAAGGTGAAGGGAAATCCGGACACCTCTTCCCTCCATTCTATTGGCCACTTAATAATAAAATGGATGACCTCCGATCGCGGATTTGCTACTAACGGGACTCTTGTCACTGCAATATTCTCTGCTTTTCTGAAACATGGCTTTCAAACAAGATACCCCCCATGGCTATCCAACTCGATGGATTCTCCATTCACCAGGTGGAGAGGACATTGGAGTCAGGGAAGTCGAGAGGGGGAGGGATTTGCCTGTTCATCAATAACAAATGGTGTGCTGTCTCAAGTGCAGGGAAAGTCTCAACCTATTGTTCACCTGTCTTGGAATACCTGATGGTCAAATGCCTACCCTTCTACATCCCGAGGGAGTTTTCAGCTGTTATCGTGACTGTTGTATACATTCCACCTCAGGACAAGAAAAATAACAAGCTAGCACTTAACACAATTCTCAGAGCAGGCTCAGAACAACTGCCAGGCATATTCACGGTAATCTTCAACCTCTCCTCTCCTTGTCCCAGTCTGTAATCCCCACATGTTTTAAGATGACCACAATCATTCCTGTCCCCAAGAACTCCAAGGCTTCATGTTATAATGAGTACCGCCCTGTAGCACACATCTGTAGTCATGCAGTGGTTTGAAAGTCTGGTTAGGGCACACATCAACTCCATCATCCCAGACACCCTAGACCCACTCCATACCGCTCCAACAGATCCATAGACGACGCAATCTCAATTGCACTCCACACTGCCCTCACTCACCTAGATAAGAGGAATACCTATGTGAAGTGCTTTTCATTGACCACAGCTCAGTGTTCAACACCATTGTCCCCTTCAAGCTCATCACCAAGCTTAGGACCCTGGGACTGAACACCTTCCTCTGCAACTGGGTCCTGGACTTCCTGACGGGCCGACCCAAGGTGGTATGGTGAGGGTAGGCAACATCATCTCCACCACTCTGACTCTCAACACGGGGGCCCCACAGGGGTGTGTGTTTAGTCCCCCTCAGGAGGCTGAGAAGGTTTGGCATGGGCCCTCAAATCCTCACAAAATTCTACAGTTGCACCATTGAGAGCATCTTGACTGGCTACATTACTGCTTGGTATGGCAACAGCACCGCCATCACTCACATAGCGCTACAGAGGCTAGTGCGGACAGCCCAGTACATCACTGGGTCCGAGCTCCCTGCCATCCAGGACCTCTATATCAGGCAGTATGAAAGGAAGCCCCGGAAAATTAGTCTCCAGCCACCCAAGCCATAGACTGTTCTCTCTGCCTCCGCATGGCAAGCAGTACAGGTGTATCAAGTTTGACATCAACAGGCTCCTGAACAGCTTCTATCCCCAAGCCATATGACTGCTAAATAGCTAAATCTGAGTTGACCCTTGTACTTTTTGTTGTTGTTGCACTGTCTCTATGCACACTCACTGGAATCTAAACACTCACGCACATTGACATTCCAACACTCTCTTAATTTGCTCACACACACATAACATGCAATCACATTTATAATTACTCTACACACACGCACACACACATATTCATCATGTACGCTGCTGCTGCTACTCTGTTTATCATATATCCTGATGCCTCATCACATTACCCCTATACATACACTACATGAAAGTATGTGAACACCTGCTCATGGAACTTCTCATTCCAAAATCATGGGCATTAATATGGAGTTGGTTCCCCTTTGCTGCTATAACAGCCTCCACTCTTCTAGGAAGGCTTTCCACTAGATGTTGGAACATTGCTGGGGGACTTGCTTCCATTCTGCCACAGAGCATTAGTGAAGTCGGGCACTGATGTTGGGTGATTCGGCCTGGCTCGCAGTTGGCGTTCCAATTTATCCTAAAGGTGTTCGATGAGGTTGAGGCCAGTGCTCTGTGCATGCCAGTCAAGTTCTTCCACACAGATCTCGACAAACCTTTTTTGTATGTACCTCGCTTTGTGCATGGGGGCATTGTCATTCTGAAACATTAAAGGGCCTTCCCCAAACTGTTGCCACAAAGTTGGAAGCACAGAATTGTCTAGAATGTCATTGTATTTTGTAGCATTAAGATTCACCTTCCCTGGAATTAAATTATGAATTAATTAAGGGACCTAGCCCGAACCATGAAAAACAGCCCCAGACCATTATTCCTCCTCCACCAAACTTTACAGTTGGCACTATGCATTGGGGCAGGTAGCGTTCTCCTGGCATCCGCCAAACCGAGATTTGTCCATCGGACTGCCAGATGGTGAAGCCTGAGAACTGGCGGGCAAAGGATGCCAACATTTCTCTCTCTGCTCAAACCCAACAATGCATTAATCAATATCAATGCCAACATTTATCTCTCTTCTCCCTCTCTCTCTGCTCCTACAACTACCAAGGTCACACTGTATGGTAGAGTGGCATTTTGGGTAGGTAAACAAACAGACAACCACAAATTATCCATTATATTGACCAGATACTCAAGTGGTCTTTTTAATGTCACGTGCCTTTAGACACTTAGCTAGCAAGTTAGCAAACCAAATGCATAGCTGGAGCCCTGAGCTAAGGGCTGGGGCATCAGCCTTCCAGTCATGATTTCAAGCAGAAATCATGTGTGACACCTGTCTCTAGAGATTTGAATGACTGCAGTTGATTAGTGCTTCAAAATACATCTGTGTGCTGGAGTCTGGCCTTGTGGTAGTAGTGGTGCTTACTCCGGACTATAACTTGACCTTTGTGGTATGGGTTCAAACCCCGCCTTCATATCTGTTTTCCTTTACCTGAATGTCTTCCCCTTTCGTTTGTGACTTTCTATCTCAATAAAGAGAAAATACCAATACAATTTATTTACTGACAAAAATATAAATGTAACATGGAAAAATGTCAAAGATTTTACTGAGTTACAGCTCATATAAGGAAATGAGTCAAGTGAATTAAATTCGTTAGGCCCTAATCTATGGATTTCACATGAATGGAAATACAGATATGCATCTTTTGGTCACTGATACCTTAAAAAACGGGCCTCACAATGGGCCTCGGGATCTCGTCACAGTGCAGTGTCTCTGTGTATTCAAATTTCCATCAATAAAAGGCAATTGTGTTCGTTGGTCGGTAGCTTATGCCTGCTCATATCATATATTTTTTTCAGTGTAAATTAAAAAATGCATCTGAAAGAGTGATTCCTGGTGGGCACATCTGCCCCTGACACCTCAGTATTGTCACTGCCAGTGGGCAAGGACAAACACTCAGTGGTAGTATATCGCTCCTCATTTCACTGTTCCTCTCATTAAAGTGTACTGTGGAGAAAAGGATGGCAGAAAGAGGGCGATGAAGTGATGGAGGAAGAGGACAAAGGGCAGAATAGGGGATAGAGGATAAGACATGGGAGGAGAAAGAGCAGGGGAGGAGAGAGGTGATGGTGGGAGAGCAGAGTCGGAAAAAGGGCAGAAAAGGATAATGGACATGAGAGGAAGGATCAGAGAGGAGAGGAGGTATCATTCAGAACACATCAGAGTCGTGGCTTGAGGCTCCGTCTCAGGATTGCTGCCTTGTGTCTCCCAGGATTCTCTGTGCAAACAGTGGTGACACTTCAGTTGCCAATGCACTCCCTTTGAAGGAGCGAGGAGGTGGGGAAGAGGGAATGACGGGGAGATGGGGAGGAGATGGGTTATGAGATGGTTGCACGGAAATAACCTACATCAAAGTTTCTCACCAGTTTTTTTCCTAGATCCTTTGAGTCCATCCATCCTTGTCCACAATTCACTGTGAGAATCAAAGAGTGTCTTAAAATGACTTGGTTCCATACACGTGGCGGAAGGCACTTCCCATTGGTTGAACTTGAGTGTCATAAATGTCTCTTATTAAAGGTCGATTAAGGCTTCCTCCGTCTTGCAGGGGGAGGAGGAGAGCTTCACTCTGAAGTCCTGCACAAGACGGAAGACGGATTCTATAGAGAAGAGGTTCTGTTTCGACGTGGAGGCTGTCGACAGGTGAGTCATTGCTGCTGGCTACCAGCTTGTTGTTACCCATTACAACCACATGGCGGTGCTCACGAGTGTCGCTGGGCTGAGGCTGTGGCTGACTGACTGTGGGGTCGGAGCTCAAACGCAGAGGATCTTATTAATATGGATTGGCAAGCGGTGGATGTTAGATGACGAACGCTAAGTGAGATATCTGCCACCTCTCCAGCTCGGTCATAGAAGGGTGTTGTATGACTGTATATAAAGCAGCAGAGCCAGTGACCTCCGAACTCTAACGCTAGCTCTACTGTGGCCGCTTCAGCCACTGATCTCTCTCCTCCTGCATCGGCCCATTCCTTCACTCAACCCTCGTAATTTATTCATGGTGTTTGTTTGTCCGCTGCCCAGAGTGTTTTTGTATGTGTGCTTGTTTGTTCACTAGATGCAGTGCACCGTTGTTGTTAGCAGCAGGAAAGTTCAAGCTGGCCTCAACATGCTTTAGCACGCAGCGGCATCGCAAAGACATAACTTGAGGGTGACTGTCAGTGAGAGCGTGCGTTATGGCGTCCTCTCTGCCCCAGACTGTGTGTGTGTGTGTGCGTGCGTGTGTGTGTGAGTGTGGTTTTAATGGAGGACTGTGTTGACAGCTGAAGGTGAGCCTGCTGCCAGGGCCAGGTGAAATATGGCAACGCTGGCCAGAGATGAGCGTAGTTTCGGATAGGGCCGGGGTCGGATTGATAGAGGTGTCAGTCTGTGTTGGGATGGTTGTGGTGGAAGCAGCAGATTGACTTGATGGGGGATAATGTTTAATAATGTCAGAGGACCCAACGAAGGTGGACAACCCCCTTATGTAGCAGTGATTTCCTTCTGTCAGTCACTGCTACGTGGTGTGTTGCGTTTGATGAAATGCTGATCTTTGTGTGTGTTTGTGCGTTGCAGGCCAGGGGTGATCACCATGCAAGCTCTATCGGAGGAAGACCGCAGGCTGTGGATGGAAGCTATGGATGGGAGAGAACCGGTACGTTGCCAGGGTTACACACTCATCCTGTGCGTGTGTGTGCTGTGTGTGTGTGTGTGTGTGTGTACTCATAGGCGTATAGCCCGCCACAGGGATTCGTGGCATAGCTGGCTAACTAACCTTCAACTCCTTTAGGAAGCCACTTCAGTCCGTAGCAACTTCCATTGATGTCAATGTACCGTACTACAACATTACAGCATAGTGTACATGGGCTTATGCAAGTACAGCCTGTGTGCTTGTGACCGGAGGTGGTGGTGATTGATGGCGGTAACGCTAAGCTGTGTAACCGTGGTAACTGGGTGTCTCTGTTCCTTCCAGGTCTATAACTTAAACAGAGACAGCCAGAGTGAAGGCCGTAAGTGACACATTGGTATTAATTTGCTTTACTCTACCATCTGTCCGTATGAATGCACACCTGATAATTGATGGGATTCATTCACTTCTCTACCTCCGATTCTCCCTCTATTTTTCTCTCCGCCTATCTCTCTTCATCCCACTCTTTCTCTCTTTACCTTTCTCTCTCTCGTCCTCTCCCTCTCCCACTGTCCCACCCTGCCTCCCCCTCCCCTCTCTCTCCATCTTTCAGTGGCTCAGCTGGATGTGGTTGGCTTCAACATTGTGAAGAAGTTAATCTACGCTGTGGAGACCAGAGGTAATGAACTAAGGCTTGGCTGCTTTTACAGGCATCACAGGTCTCTAGTACTACTGTATTGCGAACCTGGTGTCACTGGTCACTCTTACAAGTCCTAAACAATCTTTATAGATATCTGTCCTGTTCTGTCCTGTCCCACAGGCATTGACGAGCAGGGCCTGTACAGGATTGTTGGAGTAAACTCCAGGGTGCAGAAACTCCTGGGTCTTGCCATGGGTAAGACAGAGAGATAATGGAGCTGTGTGTGCGTGCGTGTGCATGTGTATGTGCGTGTGCATGTGTATGTGCGTGTGCATGCGTGTGCATGTGTGTGTGCGTGTGTGCGCACGCGTGTGTGTGTGTGCGCGCGCGTGTGTGTGTGTGTGTGTGTGTGTTAGAGAAAGACTGAGTCCTTGCCCCAAAAACAAATCCGAACAGGTAATATTTGGGGGCAAGATTGAATCTAACTTATTTAACATTTATGCAGTAGTTTTGTTTGCACAACCTGTCTTATTCTGATAGCTGGAATCTCCTGCTCCTCCTGTTTGGGGAGTC